>NW_009953202.1:283782-295812 GCF_000747805.2 Chaetura pelagica | reverse complement strand
CCCCGCCCCCCAAGAGGGTTCAGTGCCACGTGGAGCTGCCATCTTAAGTCAGTTTTGTCTGCTGACCTAAAGGGCATTTCATGCTCATGTAAGGAAATACCTGGTCCTTCACACTACCCAACCAGAAAACTTATTACATGATCATATTTTATTGGTCTTTAATGACAGTTTGGATGCATGGCAAAAGTATAGAATCACCTTCATCTCAGCTTTTCCTCTCTTATGAGGAAAGGCTGAGAGAGCTGAGACTCTAGCCCAGAGAAGAGAAGGCTGAGGGGAGACCTTATTAATGCCTATCTAAAGGGTGGGTGCAGGGAGGATGAAGCCAGACTCTTTCCAGTAGTTCCCAGTGACAGGATGATAGTCAATGGGCACAAGCTGGAACTTTAATTAAGAGGAAAAACTTCTTTACGGTGAGGGTAACTGAGCACTGGAACAGGCTGCCCAGGGAGGTTGTGGAGTCTCCTCTAGAGATACTCAAGACCCACCTGGATGCAGTTCTGAGAAATGTGCTCTAGGGGATCCTGCTTTAGCAGTGGAGTTGGACTGGATGACCTCTAGAGTCTCTTCCAACTCTGGCAATTCTGTGATTCTGTGATATGTTTAAATAGGGGATTTTACATAGAATTTGATCAATCATTTGATCTTTTGTTTTATTTTATTTTTTTTCAACACCATTCTGTCCTGAAAGGCCAAATAACATTATCATAATTCTGCGATCAAATCACACCATCCTCAAACACAGCAGTCAGGTAGGAGCTAATAAAGGAACTCAGTATCAAACTCATGTCTCACCCATTCTAGGAATAATGTGATTAAAGTAGAGGGAGAAATAAAAAGCAAGATAATTCTAATATAGAGACATTATTATAAACTGCATTCAAATCTTGTGAGGAGAAACAGGAGAAAAAAAAAAAAAAGAAATCATAAAGGAAAGAGGGAGTAGACTGACTATAAATTCTTATAGTTCTACAATGATCTCAGAAAAGAGAGCAGGGGAGGAGCAGATAGCAGTTTCCTAGAATTAATGGCGTATATTTGAGTTTTCCTTCTGTCTGAAAAAGTTCGTCTATGTGGATAGCTTAAAACAATTTTATTCTTCCAGGAGTACTCTCAGTTCATATAAGATCCAGCTCTCTTTTGAAGACATTTAAAAAAAGAAGGAAATAAACAGGTGAGCTGTTGTATCCTACATCTAGTGTTGATTGTTCATTGTAGTCAAGCTGGTTTTTGAATTGTTGCTGGCTCAGAGAACAACTGATTTGGCTGTGTAACAACAGTTTACAGGTCTATGCTGTACTGCTTAGCTAAGGATCTCTTAGGAGAAAACTGGTTTTGATTTCCCTGAAATGATTATGTGGCACATTTTAGTATGCCAACTAGGATAAAAGTGACCTGTTGTGACCTGTTGTACTAAGCAACTGTGAAACTTCAAATTCTGAAGAAATTTGTGGTTGCTGGATCACTCTGAAATCCACAAACAGGCAGTGCTCTAGAAATGTCAAGTGGTGTTTTTGTTTTCATATGGAAATGTGAGACTAATTAACAATACTTAAACCACTTAATTTAAATGTCTGTTGTGGTTAAAGAAAATTAATGTCATTGTTCAACTATCTTTAAACCAGTGTCCTCAGATATGTTGACCCAGCAATGGCCTGCTGGGAACAATTTACGCTGCTAATTCCAGTTAATTTAAAAAAATAGATATATATAAAAAATTTGAAAGTGTCTAACTCTTTAATGTTACAGAACAATGTGGAGAACATTTACAATTTCTTCATTGCTTAAACACACACTACGCTTCCCTATATGCTAAGTATGGAAGAAAACACAGAAACATAAGTGATGCTGTATGGGCTTGTTGTATTTAAACTAAATAAAAACCCCTTAGTTGCAGTTCTTAATTTACAAGGACTAAATATATATATTTTTAATGGATTAATTTGATCCCAGTCTCTCCAGGATGAACTTTCAAGTGGGTAAGGACAAAAATATAGATTTATTCATTGCACATTGCCATGGTTGTTAGAGAACTACTATTATCCTTCTTAACAAAATTGTTATGTTATTGTTCCTCTCTGTGCGATGCCATATTTGAGACCTCACTGTATCTTGGCCCTAAAGAGATCAAATGGCTTTAGAAAGCATTTAAAAATCTTATGTCCAGCTTCCTAAAATATACAGATGTATTTATGTTCCTTCCAAAACCACAATTATTTTAGGTTAAATAAATTTATTTTCAGAATTAAATGTTGTTATGCACTTTATAAGTAATATTATTTAGGTATTAAATCATAATGTTTGAAGCATCTGTAGAGTTTAGATTACAAAGTACACCTTAAGAATAAGTACATTATTTTTAAAATGCATATTTTATTTTTTTTCTTAATATGAATTCTAGACTTCTCTGAAACACAGTGTGATATTTTATAGGTGGAATGGGGGTGGAGAGGCATAATGTCACTCCACCTCTGTTATTGAAATTACTATGTTAAATCCAAATGCTTTGTTAAAATGCTGCACCCAAACCTACATAGTGTTTTTTCTGAACTCAGAATAAATCTCTTACTTTTTGACTACACACCTTTAACATGCCTTTCTTACCTTGCTCTGCAGAATTTGGAGATGTGTGAGGTCTTAGCTCACCCTAGTCACATCTCTGTTACTTTGAGCATAGATTAAGGTCTGATTTTTACTTAAGTCCAAATACTTTTGCTCATTCATGCTATGTGGATATAAAATAATATTCAAGAGTATATATGTGAGCCTTTTCTCAGAGTGCCACAATGCACCCCAAAGATTTTCCACCCAAAATCTTTAGAAAGGTCTAAAAAATTAGGGAAAATTCAGATATCGTGTACCAATCCACATTCTACCAGGGACCTCATCCTATCTTTTTAGGAAATTCCAGTGGTTGGTATTAAATAGCTTAATAATCTGCACTTTTTCTAGAAGTTTCTAAACTTTGTGTTGTGTGAACAAAGTAGAAATTCTATGTTAATGTGGATGTATAAGCCAGGGGCAAGAAGTATAAAGGAATGTAGACCACTTTCTCAGTTAGGAGATAACATACGCCATAGTTATTTCCTTAGAAATAGGAAGTTTTATGTGGTATTACTTCGTTCATTACCCATTGCTAAACTTACCAACCAGTGAATTACGATCTATATGCAGGGGATACCTGTGAAGCTAATTTTTGTAGCATGCACAGAAAACCTAATAAATTCCCTTGCACACACAAAAATGAGATTGCAGATTTAAAAGTAAGAAAACAGAAGTTTAAAGGACAATGAAACGTTTAACTTTCAAATAAAACTTGCAAGCATGCAGTCTGTAGGCATTGCATCCTTTCAGGTGCACAGGTACGGTAGCTCTGGATGAATGATTTAAAACCCCTCTTGAGACTGAACTAAAAGTGACCATGATATATAGTTGTTTGGGCTTTAGAGATGAAGGTTATTTGGAATATGGTACTGTTCATAAAATTGCCATCTAGATCTTTGCCACTTTGATAGTTTAAATCTATCATTTAAATCTTTCTGGAATATGGGTTGTTGTTCAAGCAAATTCTGACTTAGCTGAGCAATTCAAGATGAAGTTATCTAGCATATAAAGGAGAGCAGAACGGATTGTTAAAAAATGCCAAACAACTTATATTTTCCCAAATTTCAAATTTGCATATTTATCTGATGTTCAAGGTGGCTGGGAATACTACCCAGCTTAAGAAAAATACCTTTGGCTATAGATCAGATGGCTTTCTAAAGTGCAAGTTAAACAATTTTTATATTGTTCTTAAAACCTACATTTCCTCAGACTCCCTGGACTATTGCCATGTCTCATGGGACTTCAAATTGAGGCAGTTCCTTCACAAAGGAAAAACTGTATTGATCAATGACATTCTCTCAAGAGAGCCTTGAAATGACTGTGTCTTTGATAGCAGTTGCCCTAATTTGGTGTCTAATTAAGAGCCACATATGTATTCTTTACCTGCTCTCCCTTGCAATACTTCTGGTAGTCACGGGTCAGGATATTGAAGTTTTTCATGTCTTAGAAATCAAAAAGGAAAATGAAGCTTTTTGTTAAAAAACCAAAACAAACAACACAAAACAAAGTAAAGCAAAAACCCCAACACTTGACTTCAGAGAAACCACACTGACAAAATAGGAGTGGAAATCTCTGCAAACTGCATAACTTCATACTAAATGAAGATGGTTAAATTGATATACTCCATGATACTGTGCTCATGATGCTGCATTAACAAGAATTATAAACAAGTACTTTCATTGGAAAGCTGGCTTGTCAGAGTTTGTTTCAGGTCAAATATTGGTACACACTACCATATCTCTTGTATTGGTTTTAGATGACAGCAGGCAGGGAGGATATAGGGCTCGCTTCTGTGAGAATAGATCAGGGGGTGTCCCTCTGTTGCTGCGAGGGACCAGCCCTCCGGACTTACTTTGGGAAATGGTATCGAAACTCCATTGTAGCCCCTGCTCATATGCATCCCGAAAAGCCTGCCTGGGAGGACAGAAAGTGCAGTAATGACCTGCATAGGCCTCGGGCATGCAGAGATGAGATAACAACAACAATGACGATTGAGATAACGACAAAGATCGAGGGGGCGGAGGGGGCAGATCCACTCCAGCTGCTCACACATGTATGGCTCAATCACACGTACTCGTTGTGAAATCAAGGTTCTAGACCTATAAAATAGGGGGCTGCAATGGTGGGCTTTGGGAGTTTCATCAACACTGACCATTGACACCAACCCTTCCCCTTTGACTGAACCAACGATGCTGGATCCAGGACCGGTGATTTTCCTGTCCTTTTTATCTCTCTCTCTTTATCTCTCTCTCTTTTACTCTTGTCTCCCCACCCCCTACCTCTCACCTTTTTCTTCTCATCCCCTTTTCCTTACTTAATATATATATGCGGGCGGTTTTGTTTAGGTTTTTCAATATTAACTCCTACTAGTGTAATAGATGTGTTGTTATAAACAGACCTTGTGTGTTGCTGCACCTTCATCTGATCAAGAGCTTTTACTCGGACCGTCATACATTTACTCTCTCTGGGAAAAGACCAGGTCTGAGAGAAGGATTTGGCCCAACTGCACCTGGGCTCCTCTCTGAAGGAAGTCTAGAAAGCAAGGGGGTTCACTCCTAATCTCCCTGGGCTGCACAGTGTGAGCTGTGACACATACAGCAGTGGATCCAGCTGCACCCAGGCTCCTCTATTGCAGCAGGAGTTTAGAAAGCAAGGGAGTCCAGTTCTAACCTTCCTGGGTTATTAAATCTGGGTCGTGTCAGTTGCACAGAGCCAGTTCTCCAAAATGGACTTGCCACTAGCCAGAGCTGGGCCAGTCAGCAAAGCTGGTGGTACCTCTGTGAAAACATATTTTAAAAATGTAAAAGAATACTGTGCAAGAGCAGCTAGGAGATAGGAGTGAGAATATATGAAGAAACAATCCTGCAGACACCAATGCCAGCAAAGAACGAGGGGAAGAAGGTGCTCCAGGAACCAGAGCAAAGATTCCCTGGTAGCCCATGGTGAAGAACCTGTTGGCTGGAGCAGTCTGTTCCTGAATGCCTTAACCCACTGGAAAGGACTCATGCTAGAGCAATCCTTGAAAAACTGCAGCCTGTGGGAGGCATCCACTTCTGAGAAGTTCATGGACTGTCTCCTGTGGGAGGAACCCCACACTAGAGCAGAGGAAGATCATGAGGAGGAGGGAATTTTTTAAATAAGCTTTTATAAAACTTATTCAGTGTAAATGCACTATAACAGAAACTGCAATGCTAGACACTTTTAAAATGTTAATAAACACCTACACATTTTAAAATTAATTTTAATAACTATTCTCCAAAATTATATCTGCACACACAATTATATGTGTGCATATACTCCCACACACACACTCTTCCTTGGGATGTGTGGGTTGTAAGCACAAACACCCTCTCCTGGGGCTGACCAAGGCTCTTCTAAAGAAGATGCAATGGAATTTAAAAAGTTGAGAAATACACAGAAAAACTGTAAGATGGCTTCTACATATAGTAAGACTAAGCAGATGACTGAAAAGAGCTGTAGTCATATAAAACAAAATAGTTTGTAGTCTGTGAAAAGGCATGAGTAGCATTCTTGTACCATGGTACTGCCCAAGGCATAGCAAGACACAGGGATGGAAATACCTAAGACTTCCCATTTTCCCTCCCTCACCCTGTCCAGCTTCTTCTCCTGCTGCTATGAAATGTGAGTTTGGACATAAGAAGTTATATACTAAGTCTTATGGCTATGTGAGGCCATGTAAAAGTGCAGATGGCCCCTGAAAAACAGGGTCTGGAAAAGCCAGAGAGGCACTGCAAAATAACCTGCATGGGTGCTATGTCTCTAACAAAGTAGTCAGGTTATCCTGTGGAGAAACAGAATTACTGCATACCAGGAACAAAGCCATGACTTCTGGTCTATGGAGAATTTTTTAAGCAATTTCCACAGAGATCCGAGCTTGGAGAACAGCCTGACCTATGTGAACTTTGTGCTCTGGTCTTATGGCAAGAGGTTTCTTTCACTATTTGTGAGGGCTGAAGCAGAGGACAAGTGTGGAGCCAAAGTGTGTAAAAATGTTTCCTGGAAGTAATTCTGTGGTAGATTAGCTGGATATCATACAGTTTACTTTGACTGGCAAGAAGACTGGTTGAGGCAGTGGAAAGAAGGTATCTGAGAAGCATTTTGAAAGCTTTCAGGACTCAATAAGAAGACATCTGTGTTCAACATGGGACTCTTCTTGGAACAGGTTGGTTATAATGGGTGACCATTCTGTGCACTGACAGAGACATCCATTTTATGTCACTAACAACAATGCACGGGTTTTTTCTGTCTTGCTGATACATATTGATCACATCTTTTTGCACACTAAGAAAAACCTGGCTCTTGCACACAGTAAAGTGTTCGCATACTTAAACTAAGAAAGAGCAGCAGGAGTAGTACAGTAGAAGGTTTAGAGACAGTTAAAGCATCTATTCAGGCAAGGACGGCCCTTAATGAATTGTGGGGTGGGGAGTGGTGTCCCATGGAACTGCGGTCCCCCAGGTGCCTTGGCTGCTGCTTAGCAAGTTAGCAGAGCACTCTCAGCCCTCCCACCCCACTCGCCGGTGCTGGGGGCTGTTATGTTACCTGTTCAGTTCTCTGTAGATGGCAAAAGAACCCCCCCTGATGGGCCCACCTTTGTCAGGTCAGACAGGTGACGCCAAGACCGATTTCTGGTCTTACCCTGCCCAGGGCTGTGGAGCAGCCTGCAGACACACCGGCACCAGGGGTCGGGGGAGGAACCTCTGACAACGAACAGGGTCCCCAGCCAGTGGGGTGTCTTGACCCAGGTAGAACAACGAACGAATGAGCACAGGTCAGATCTAACTTGGTCTATAAAAGCGGAGCTCCCCGCCGAGAAGCTGGTTTTGTTTCTGTTTGGAGCAGTGGGTCTGCAAGGGAGTCTGACCTCTTAGTTTGGGACTTCTTCACATTGGGTGACCTCATCTCTGGTAAATGATATATTTTTTCTAGATATGTCTTTGAGTGAGCCCTGCCTCTACTGAGCAAAGTGATTCCATGTACCTGAGGGGAAGGCTTTCCCTTTTGTCTGAGTGAGTGTGTGTGTACATGTGGGATTATTATTATCCATGTTAATATTAACTATATTAGGACAGGTAAAAAAAGCTTAAGAATTTTGAAATAGTCATGGTGTAGTGCATTAGTGTTCCCAGCTGACATCCCAATCTGTGGTATTATTTTTGATTTATCGAAGGGCTAAATAGTGTTGCTTGGAATAAGTATTCGTTCTTCGTTAGCTCCTGTGTGGTTTTGGGTGCTTATCACACAAAGTTGTATGTTTTTGTGGTGGTAGTAATAATGGTTTCTTTTGAGTAACCTTCTTCTGGTGGAGTGAGAGTCAGAGAAAGAAAGCCTATTTAGGCATCTCCAAAAAACTGTTCTCTCACACAGGTCAGAGGGAAGTGGACAAGACTATAATGCTGGAGAAATCTTGTTGGAGATGAGGATTGTCGGTACGACACAGAGTAGCTTTTACGGTGTTTGATTATCAAATCCAGTGATCAGCAAGAGTGGCTGGTTTCATCTCCCTTAATTTCAGCAGTAAAACAGATTCTGTTGCTGCTGAAAGCCAATGTCTGCACTGGGTACAATTCGGAGGATTTTATTTCAAATTAGTTTAAGTAGCTGAATACCTGTGATCAGTAGATGTGCTTCTGGAGCATAGCTATCAGTTTAATTGCATCTGGTAGAAATCTAGCTTGTTTAGTCTGAAACTAAAAGCCAAGCCCAGTAAGTAGAAATTATGAGAAAAGTTGCTTAAACACCACTTCTGATCTGAATTCAGAAAACCTGTATAGATAAATCTTGACTATGAGGGTAAATCTCGGCTTATAAGTTGTTTTCCAATGTGTTTTGTATCTCATTTCTGTGATAGGAAGGAAGAGTTAGCCTTTCTAGGCCAACCATGGATTAGCCTGTGAGATGATATCAAAACACAACAGCTATTGAAGCATCATAGGGATTATATGTTACTTTATCTTTCAGCTTCATCTGGGCAATTTTACAAGGCCTGAATTTACTGCTAAAATCTGAAAGCCATACACATGGCATGTAAACCTTGCAATGTCAGGATATTCTATTTTTCTCATGCAGTACTTACCATGTATTCTGTGGTCAGTCTGATGTCTTATATTACAAGGGCACTGTGTCATCTGTTTAAAGAGATGAATCTACAGCAGTAAAATGCCAAGTATAAAAGTAAAACCTCCTGATATGATAGAATCATATATACCTTTGATAATTTTAAAGCTTTTTAAACTCTGTAACACAGAAGTCTGCATAATTCCTTAAAACTTAACTTGCAATTAAAAATACAAAAACTTAAAAGTTAAAACTTGACCTTACACACTGAAGCAACTATCCATTGTTCTACACAGTAAACTCTTGCTTTTAAAAACCCTTACCTTCCTGTATTTTAAACACGTTCTTGCATTCTTTAATATTTATAGAATAGTTTCTTTAATACTAAGCAAAATTAATGTAAAATTTTTTGTACAGCATCTAGCAGTCTGAAGCCCATTACTTCATTCTATTAATGACAGTCAATAAATATAATTAAGTAACATTGTATGCTGATCATGAATAGAAGACACTATTTAATAAGGATCAAATCTTTAATACATACCTACATATACAGGAACACTTTCTGAATAGTGTTTACATATAATTGCTTCAGTGTTTGTACCTTAAAGTTCTGTATAGAAACTTTTTACACTAATTCTCCTGTCCCAGGAGAACCTTTTTCTTATTTAAATTGCATCTGAATGGAGGGATTTACATATTGTTAATTTGTTCCTTGGCTTCTTTTTTAAGTTTCTTGATTCTCCCTGAACAATACTTCTCAAAGTAAAGAATGGCAAAAGTACAAATTGGCAGAGGTTTGGGAATCTTCTTCCAAAAAATGGAGACTTTTCAATAGAAGCACATAATCAAATATCACCCTCAGGGTACAATGTTAAAAACTTCATTTACTAGGATTATAAATGAATTCACTCCTTAATTAGCAACTTTGAGTGTGAGAAGGAAATTACATGATTGGTAACATATGATGGAAATGAAGTATGAAAATTTTTTTCTGGACCAATATTGCTGATATATGAAAATTTGGTATTATAAGCTGTTACTTACCCCGGATTCTGCAGCTGCAGGCTGATTAAAACTCAGCAGGAAGAGCTATATAAACAAATACCACCTGCTGCAAGAACAGGTGTTTGGGTCTTCATTTAGAAACCTAAGTAAAACAGAAGATGCCAAGGGGCTGAAGTAGATCAGTATTTAGATTGACATAATTTGTTAGTACTTGTCTTTGAACTTAAAAGCATATTATTCTGCTTTCAAGACTCCTTGATAGGGATTCAACACTTGTTTCTAGTAATTAAGCAGCTCTCTGCCTTCTCTATGCAGCTGTCCATTCTCCACACTAAGTGCATTCACTGGAAGCATTTGTTTCCCCAGTCACTGGTATATAGCATAGTGACTTTGACTAAGAATGCTGCATGCACAAAGTAAGTAAACCCAGCATTTGATATTTAATTTAAATTCCCTAATCACGTGAGTGATTTGTTTAATATTTGCAAACAAAAAAAATTAATATGTGCATCTATCATGTATTATCTGTTCCTTGGTGGATTTTATACACATTTGCAGAAGAAGATACATATTTTTAAAAAGAAAGTACAAATAATGTTGATTCTGATATTTATCTCAGTGGCTTTTCTGATGCAGATGAAGCAAATGAGTATGTCTCCCAGTGAAAGTGAAGGTTCTGTTCACTGTGTTTTTCATGTTTACAACTTCTCAATGGTGATTTCAATCACAAAATTGCAAAATTCATCTTAATAGCAGAATTAAGCAACAGCAATCAGAGTAGCTAAGTGTCTAGATAAATACATAAATTGACAGTCTTTGTATTTCTTCATGTCAACAAAAAATGTAGTAGAACACATGCCAATGATTGTGATATACCTTAAACTAAGCCCCAAATTATAATAGACTAAATACCAGTCTGTCCCAAAGAAACTACTAGGAAGTTACTTCCATGTTATAACAAGTGTCGAGCTACTTGGCAAAAATATTTACTCTTTTCAGATTGTAGTTTACAGTGGATGACTTGAAGATAGTTCATGGTAGCAGGTAATACTTAAAGCCAGCAGGGAGGGAACTTCAAGGTAACAAAGTTTATAAGAGCTCAGCTTTCCTTTCTCTTTTGCAAGATACGTCACACACAAAATAAGTGATGAAATCCCATAATAGTTAAAACAGATGTGAAGAATTATTACTGGCTGCAGTCCTGAGTAATATGCTCTAAGCAATCCTACTTTAGCAGGCAAGTTGGACTAGGTAATCTCTAGAGGTCCCTTCCAACTCTGGCAATTGTGTTACTCTGCAATATAATAACTGCTTCAATGTGTGAATCAGATACCATAAATATCAATAATATAAATACATCACTAAAAATGTCAGAGCTATGTAAAAATATATTTGGTAAGATTAATGAGGTTATTGCCCTGGGTTTGTGTTTTCCAAATTACATATCAAAGATCTAGATAAAACTTACAATAACATGCAATGTAATTGAATTACCCATGGTGTGTTTTAAATTTGCCATGGTAATGTAAAGATTGTAATTGACTTGAGCTTTAACTTTTGTAGAAGAATGCTCTCTAGAGCTAATGATAGTACATGTCTTGTCTCATGCTGTGATGAGAGCTGTTGTGGAAGTGATTGCTCTCTTGGTCTTGTGAAACCTGGATCTTGTAATTTCCGTAACTCCTTTGCCTGATGTGTTTTTCTAGCTCTTCAGACTCTTCAGCCTTAAGCACTATCCAATTAATCTATCCAATTCATCAGTCCATACTGAATGTATCTTTATACTAACAGAGATTTCATCTAAAGCCAATGATGAAATTCTGGATCCATAAGTTTGTACTCAGTTTTGATTTTGTTTAGAAATTTTCATCAAACACACTTTTGTAGTCTATGTTCTGTGGTTCTTTGGAGCCTTCAATTTATTAATCTAAGCATTTATATACTGAGAGAAATGTCCACCAAGTTTTCCTCATGATACACAGCACAGTGAATTGATAAACAAACACAAAGCCTCAAATCTTTGCTAGGAGATTCTGTTTTTTTAAAATATTAGATCAGTCACATCCACAATATCCTTAAGTATACAACTTGACTGGGGCAAAATTGGTTTTCTTCATACCAGCCCCTATGGTGTTCTGATTTGGATTTATAGCTAAATCAGTGTTGGTAATATTCCAGTACTTTGGCTATTGCTGAAAAGTGCTTCAAAGTTTTCTCCTTCCTACTGTCCTATCTCCTTGGAATTGGGCAAGGGATTGGGAGGGGCCATAGCTGGGACAGCTGACTCAAATTAATATTCCATATCAGATGATGTAATGCTCAGCAAATTTTGAGGGAAAG
>NW_009953202.1:235824-283552 GCF_000747805.2 Chaetura pelagica | reverse complement strand
GGAAAGAGGAGAGGAAGAGAGATGAATGAGTGGCTGGGTGGGCACTTGAAAATGTTAAATCTACTAAATCTTTTTTAAAACTGGATTTAAGCAAATTCTACTTTAATGTACTGCCTCTGGGGCTTAATTTGGCAAGGGACACAAAGAATAATAAGGGCTTCTACAAGTATGGCAGCCAGAAAGGGAAAATCAAAGAAAGTGTACCCTCCTGATGAACACAACTAGCAAACTGCTAAGAGGGTTGGAACACATATTCTATGAAGAAAGGTTGAGAGTGTTGGGGTTGTTCAACCTGGGGAAGGGAAGTCTTTGGGGAGACCTTATTGCAGCTTTCTAGTAGTTAAAGGCTGCTTTTATGAAAAATCTTTTGGCAGGGCCTGTTACAATAGGAAAAGGGTTGTAAACTAAGAGGGTAGATTCAGAACTAGATTGAAGGAAGAAATAGTTTATGATGAGAATGTTGAAAGGTTGGCACAGGTTGCCCAGAGAAGTGGCAAGCCTGAGTTTTCCTGTCTAGGAACCTGTCCTGAAGAATTGATTGTGTTCCCTTGGCCTTTTATCAGCAGTATGTGCTTTGTGAAAAGGCTGAAAAGGTATAGGATGAGGGCAGTGGAATAAAATTTAAAGGGCTTTGATGGATATTGCTTCCTGTTTGTGTGAAATTTAGTAACTAGATTATGCTTATGCTAATAGGTAGTAGAGAATGAGTGGAAATAGCACTGACTTTCTCCATTGACAAATGTGACTCAATAGAGGATGACATTTAACCTTTTATGTTTCCTCTTCTCTACAGTCAAAATTAGATTACAATAACTGAAACTGAAGAGGTATTTATACAAAATTGAGGGT
The DNA here is from genome assembly GCF_000747805.2 of Chaetura pelagica. NCBI lineage: Eukaryota > Metazoa > Chordata > Aves > Apodiformes > Apodidae > Chaetura > Chaetura pelagica. The sequence continues at coordinate 282,703 of NW_009953202.1, read as the reverse complement.
AACTCCTGACATCCGTAAGCTCACTTGATAATGTAGACATAAATATTTATATATAAATACATCTATATTAATATATCTATATCTTAATTATGTGTGTACCTAAAAGAATAAATGGCCTTTAAGCCAGTGAAATGAGTTACATAGCAAACCAGTGAGCTAATAAAGTAACATAGTGCTTTGACTAAATAAAGCTATTAGCTTTGCAGAAATTCAGGCAGAGGAGATGAGACCCATGTCACCTAGTTAACTACAAATCCTGGTGGGATTCTTTTACTGCTTGGTACAGGTGATTAAATTGTGGAAAACAGTTGATATACACTGACCATGTTTCTTGGCTAAAATGATGTATGAGGAAAATATGTTAAAAAATGTTCACTGACTTGGCCAAATAGTTGTTGGCTATGGGTCATTTATGAACTAAATTACAGTATTAAAATGATAAATTTGTTTGTAAGAGAGTTAAATTATGCTATAGTATATTTTAATATGGTTCTGCAAAATTTTTTTTAGGAAGATAAATTACTTGAATGAAGCTGTTTCTTTCCCAGCACAGTGTTTATTAGTTTCTTATTGTCCCCCTTTTAGTTCACTTTGAAAGTATTAAGTCCTTAGCATTTAATTAGTACTTGTAAAACAGAAGTGTTAAGTCAGTTTACCCAGTTGATATGTATTGGATAAAGCTATTACCACTTTTCTTTGCTAACATAGCATTTAATATGTGTATCAGACAAGGACAAATATATTTGTCATTTTCTATAATAATTTAAAGAATTGCTCAAAGGGACAAAAATTACAAAGTTCAATTACTGAACAGGACAATTAAGCCACAGAAAAATTATAACTTATAGTTTGAGAAACTCTAAATAAATCTTCTTAAAATTGTTTCCTGCAAGCCATGTAACAAAGCAGTAGGATGATTAGATCTTAAAACTTTTTTCCAATACAGACAAGTTGGAAGGTTGTGCTGAATGAGGCTGATGTCTGGTCTTTTTTTAAACTCTTCATTGAAAGTTAGAAATAGCTTCATCTTCTGACATCTAATGGGTTACCTATGCAATATTGCATGCTTCTGATGGACAAAACTCATGAAAGCAAGATAAATTTTATTAATATCCTCTGTTCCTTGACTGTAAGCTCTTGTCACTTCATTTAACACATGCTGACCTTATAAAAATTTGTGGGTTTTTTTGCTATTTAATGTCTCCATCCATATTATCTCTTCAAGAATTACTATCTAATTCTGTTGTAGGCTAAATATACACTGATTTGTATTCATTTAAATCATAGTTTAGAAAATTATAAGCAAATGACATTTCAGGTAATGAATTTTCTTAGACTGTGCATTTCATTGGGTTATAGTAAGAGGTTAGAGGAATTCCCAAGCTTTCCTCTATTTTTATGCATGCAATATATTTATACATAATCAACTAACATTATTCCAGCAGTGCAATTTGGAAGAGGGGAAATTGTTCCATTACAATAACAATTTATTTAAAATTATTACAGCTGAGTGTGTGTGTGTTGGGGGGGGAGGAATGAAGACAATTCCATGAACTTTCAGAAATACTGTCAGATTAATTTCCCCCTAGGAATTAGTATTTAAGGATTAGATTGTAGTAACATCCTGTTTCTGGCCTGGATGTCTCCATATACCTGGATGTGGAAGATTAAGTTGGCTACGCTTGTGATGTCCTCAATTTTTACCTATCTGTTGCTGGTTGGCAGCCTGGGCTCAGCTTATGTATCAGGGAAACATGAAGACAGACCTTCTGAGAGTTTTAGGCCTCACATGGCAAAGAGTTCATAGAATCTCACAACCAAAAGACAGGCCTAGCCTTGTGTTCTCTAGCTGTAGTTCATGTTTTAAGTAGATTTGAGGCTGCATTGCTTCTGTGTATGTTTCTAAAAGAGAATATATAGGTTCTGTAGTAAAAATGAGTTGACATTTTGGCTCTTGTGCTGTTCGGCAGTATACATCCCTAAAAATAAAGGTATTTGTTGTGTTGAGAATTATGAGATCAGGCTTTCTGCCCCACTGCTTCAGTGAAACATGTTCTTTTTGCTGTGGTTCCCAGGAGTGACTTTTTGCCATCCTCAAAATTGAAATAGCTCTGTATAGTGTGGTGATATTAAAAAAAAAAACAAAACGTAACAAAACAACCAACCTTCAGAGAATTGGTCCTTTTTCACTAGAGAAACATAAGAAGTTGCCAAGTAGGGAGGTGGGGGGAATGGGATGGCAGCTCAGAATAAAGGAAAGAAATAAAGACCTAATATTTTATTGTTTCATTTGTTGATATAGAAATTCAGCTTCACTTGAATTTACTCCTGATTTGGTTTCATTCATTATCTGGACTAGTTAACTAGAGCTTGCAACAATGAATTAAAATCATACTGGTAGGCCTTGATCAGTGTAAACAGCATAGTATTAGTGGAAGTTTCCACTGCTGGATGATAACATGTCCCCTTTCTGTTATTTCATATGAAATACTTTTTAAAAATCAAAATGATAACAGGAACATAGAATTCATAGTATTTGCAATTCTATGGTTCTTTCAAAATCAGCCTAGTGCTGATGTCTTGTTTGAGACAGTGATCTTAAAAATACTTTCATATTCTGTATTTCATTTCCCATAGTTTACAAAATTTTGACAGTACCTTTAAAAGCAATTACTCAAATAATTGCTGTATGATACATAATAGTGATTAAATGTTCAACTGAAAATCTATTTTCTCTGTTCTCCAAAGTGAGACAAAGATGAAATTAAAAGGAAAGCATAAAGATCTAAAAGTATAATATAACTGACTAGGTCAGATCATTCACTTGTATATCTGTCTTCTATAACATTTTATAAATGTCATTTATGGTACTATATGAATGGTAATGGCTTTTAAAGGCCACATACAAAGCTATGGACCATGATTTTGGATAAATGAATATTCATTTTTTTTCCCAGTTCATTTGGTTTCTGAATAAAAAAGTCATGATCAATGATCCAGAAATATTGTAAACTACTTATCATATTTAAAGTTGTGCTAACTGTCTCAAGGAAAAAAATATCATCTTGGATATTACTGGAATTAACATTCAAGGTAATGAAGCTGTATTGTATTCCCTACTTGTAAATACTATTTTTGCATAAATGAGTTTTTAAGTTCAGAAAAGCAAATTGCAAAACTTAAAAATTATCATTTGCAACAAAATGGAAAATTGTAAGTAATGTATTAAACTAGTCACATATATAAGCATACATTTTTCTACTGTACCCTCTCCCAAATCTATCAAGTGGTTTAAATCTTTAGTACATAATTTGTCTTGGCCTACTTACAGTCTGAGAACTGAGAAAGTTCAGGACATCTCTGTACTGAAAAGAATTATTTAACTCAAGCATAACCTTGGAGGGGAAGCTTATTGATTCAGCTTCCTTGTAGACCACACCTAAAACCTTCAGGGAAAACAGTAGACTACACATCTGAAGTACACACAGTACTGTTGAAAAATGTCTTGAACTTACTACAGCTGCCAAAAATGTCTTTGGAAACACTGGATCTCAAATGCCTTTGACCTAAATACTCCCATAAAGGAGACTGGAGACTCCTGGAGTTTTCTAGAAACCTGTCTTTCTGCATAAATGTGTGCCACTACATTCAACTGGCAGGCAGTTTGATCAATACCTAAGTCAAAGACATTCAGAGATACAAGCCTTTTCATTGTCCCCTTTCTTTGGCAGTGATGAGCCCAGTATAAATGTGAACAGAAAGACAGAGGGGGAAGTGTGGCTCAGGTAGAGTTATTACTCCCCATTAACCTTTTCCAAGAGAATTTCAGATCACAGAGAGAGAACCAGCTCCAGTTTAATCTTGACCTAGAATCCCTGTGGTAATAACTCTGAGATGAAGTAGTGTATTGAAAACTATTTCTGAGAGCTCATGGTCCTATTTTTAACTGTTAAATACCTACCAGTATTTGTTTGCTATATGAGATGCAAAAGGGATGGGTCAAATTTCCATTAAAATCCTTGAAAAAAATCTTCTAAACATTTCAGTGGAAGTTAGTTCAGACCAGTAGCATATACATCAAACCCTACCAAAAGCAGTCTTCAATATTGTCATGGTGTACCAAACCTTCAACAGATGGAAAATACACTTAAAAGTAAATGGTTTCTCATTGTCAGGATTCATTCATTAACGGCAGATGTACTGCCTTCAACTTTATGACTTTTCTTATCCTTCTGCTATATTAAAATGTAAATCTTTGAAAGCAGAGAAGCAATGCACAAATACTGCCTTGTATGTTGGTTCTTGTCCCTACATGAGACTGCTAGCATCCTACAATTTTCTCCTTCTGTCCATCTTGAATGGCATTTCTCACATATAAACCACAAAAACATGAATGTTTGCAAAGAACTCTAAATAGCTCAAATAATTCCAACAAGTAGAGAACATCTATCATAATGGGCAAATGAAATTCCTTTATAATACATCCCATCTGACCTGGAGAAGATTCACATCTTACCTGCTTGCAAACTAGGCATCTAATTTAAACTACCCTAATTTTAAGCTTTCTCAGTAATTAAATTGCAGAGATACTCTCAGGCTGTTCATCCCACTTCCCACAGAATCATAAGAAAGGATGAATCTCTTTAGAGTTCAGTGACTTCTCTTTTCTCACCCCCACATTGGTTTTTGAGAGAGAAAAACAACTGTCCAGTTTCAGAGACTGATGAGAAGATCCCAAATTTCCTTTATCCTGAAATATCTGGATATGAAAAATTACTTAGCCCTATATTTTTCCTGTTGAACAGTCAAAGCAAAATCTTTAACCCATCAGTAAGTTATATGTTATCACATTAATAGATACTGAGATCTAGCTTGGTTGCTGTGAAGGAGGGGATGGAAATGTCATCTGAGGATAAACTTTGAAATGCCAATTTTCAGGCAAAAGTATTGGATTCATAATCTAGCCAAATAAGAAACCAGCTTTTAAAAACAGATTTTGATGGAGGAAATACTAATTATTATGTAGAACTTGAAGAGGTACTACTAGAATAGAATTATCAATTAGATTAAGTTCCATCCAATTGGAGTATTAACTTAATACACAAAATACAAGGTCACAGACTTAGACATAATTTTTTTTAAAAAGACTGCTTTATACTGAGAATCATCAGCTAGAAACACAAATCAAAATATATAATAAATGGCAATGAGAGGATAGGCTAGCAATGCGATAGAGTTATAAAATGAAAAAGCTACTTATGCTAAGGTATATCAATCAGAACATTTCCACTAGTCAAATTAAGTCCTGCTTTCTCCATGATGAATCTGTAAGAGTTCTCAGAGGTTATTTTCAGGAAACGTTTGCCGATGGCAACTTTTACTGCAACTGTCTAGATTTTACTTATTTTAAATAAATGGATGAGTTTCACCAAGTTGAACATGGAGCCAGCAGTGCCCTTGCTGCAAAGAAGGCTAACAGGATTCTGGGCTGTATTTAGAAGTGTTTCCAGCAGGTTAAGGGAGGTGATTCTTCCGCTTTATGCAGCATTGATGCAACACATCTGAAGCACTGGGTCTAGGTCTGGGCTTCCCAGTACAAGAACAATATGCAGTAGATATGTACTGTAATTTGATCCTGCAAATGAATAGGCAGCATATTTCATTGCAACTTTTTGTGCAGTTTGATAATCATTAGGTACCAAAGTTTAATATCTTGACATCAGTTAACCTCTATATTTGTGTGTATGTAAGCAATTAAGCTCAGAAACGTTGTTAAATCTTTAACTGAACCATTATATTTGACCTATTACAAACTGTTGATTATCAAGTATTGCTAGAAAATATAATCCAATTTGGTGATTTGTTATAATAGCGTCAATCAACCTCATTTTACTGCTATTCCAAATCACACCAGACCCATAATTACATGTTGAAGCACTACACTGAAATCCCTACACATAAACCCTTCACAAACAGTTGACCAAGTCTGGAGTACAGGGGTAGATCTAGCTGCCCCTAGACTCCTCTTTGAAAAGGAGTTTAGAAAGCAAGGGGGTCCATTCTGAAACTCCTAAGTCAACAGGAAGACCTTCCTCATTCTTATCACTGATGACTGTACTAACCATTCCAATGCAGTTAGAAACTGTGCTGCCCCTTCCCCCATCCAAAATAACTAATGTTAAGCAATATGCATTGCCCCTGGGCTCCAGAGCAGGAAGATCTAAAGCAAAAAGGAGTGGTCGTCCCCAGTCATAACCCTTTTAACTCTCTGGTCTGGCCAGTAAAGAAACCAAATGGGAAATGGAAGCTTACAACAGAATATTGCAGGTTAAATGCAAACACTGCTCCTTTAACTGCTGCCGTGTCAAACGCTGGACTCATTGCCCTGATACAAGAGCAGGCACACCCTATCGTGGCTACTATCGATGCCAAAGATATGTTTTTCATGGTCCCTTTGCAGGTAGAAGAGATCAATTTGTTTTTATATGGGAAGGACAACAATATACATTCACACGCCTTCCCTGAGCGTACACTCTCCCACTTGAGCACATCATGCTGTAGCACAGGAACTTGAGAGCTGATTCCCAGAGAGGATGGGGTGAAAGTATATTGATGATTGTGCTAATTGCTGGGGATCAAGTGGAAGCTGTGCGAATCACCCAGGAGCGCATAATCTCTCACTTGGAAAGTATAGGTTTGCAAATTCCACCAGAAAAAGTACAGCTGCCCTCTCAGGAAGTAAAATTTTTTGGGCATCTGCTGGAGAGGAAGTAAAACTTGTATTTCCCCAGAAACCCTCACTACTCTGGAACAGATTACAAAACCAGAATCAAAAAAAAGGAGCTACAACATGTTTTGGGGTTACTGGTGTTTTGGCGAAAGCATATACCTGATTTTTCTATCATAACAAGGCCCCTATATGATCTACTGTGGAAGGGGGCACAGTGGCAATGAACTGAAGTACATGATGAAGCTCTAAAATTGTTAATTTTTGAAACTATGGCACACCAAGCCTTGGGCCCAATTCACCCTTCCGACCTAGTTCACACTGAGTGGGGGTTTTGCATCAAGTGGCATGTCTGTGCACACTTGTGGCAAAAAGGGCCACAAGGACAGGTTCGTCCCATTAGTTTTTACTCTCGCAGCTTTAAAGACGTACACAAGAATTATATCCCTTGGGGGAAGGGTTGGTTTGTGGTAAGCATAGCACTGCTGTGAAGCCGAAAGAACAATTCGGCAACAACCACTGGTACTTAGAGGCCCATTTAAGGTACTTAAATCGGTATTGTCGGGGACCCCACCCCCTTAGGGGTGGCCCAACGAGCATCTGTAAGGAAATGGTACACCCAAATTGAGCACTATGGCGAAATTTTCAAAGTGAAAGGAATCCAGTAATGTTGTCTATCCAGGAAGAGCCGGAGGGTGAGGCTACCGAGATAAACCTCCCTCCTGTTATGCAGGTAGCCTCCCCCCCCGCAAGTTCACTGGGCAGTTAGAAAATGCCTGGTTCACTGATGCCTTTGGAAAATGAGAGGGAAAGGTGTGGAAATACTGGACAGTCGCTTTTCGAGTTGATAAAGCACAGGAAATCATTAACTGAGGGTGAAGGCAGTGCACAAGTGGGGGAATTAGTAGCACTGTGGAGTGCTTTTCAGCATGAATCTCAAACTTCCTCTCATGTCTATTTCTACACTGACTCTTATGCTGTGTTCAAGGGATGCAGAGAGTGGCTCCCCTTTTGGGAACAAAATGAATAGGAAGTAAACCACATTTCCATTTGGCAGAAAGATAAGTGGCAGGAAATTTTAACCATTGCAAAACAAACATGGGTAGCTGCTCTTCAGGATAAGTCCCCCATGAGCCAATGGAATAAAGTACATGAATTGGTCTGCTTGACACCTTGGCAAAATCCCCCCATAGCAGAAGACTGGGAGAGGTTTTTAGAGTGGTTGCATGTAAAAAGGGGACATTCATTAATCAAAGATTTACACTGTGAAGCCCATGCCTGAGGCTGGCCTGTTACCTAAAAACAGTGCGAAACCTGTATTTCTGCGTGCAACCAGTGTGGTACCTGTCTTGAAAAGCATCCCCTAGAAGATGATCCCTTGCATCTGAGAACTGGAAAGGGTCTGTGGGAAGCCTGGAAGGTAGATTATATTGGTCCCTTCCAGAAATCAGAAGGCAAGCAATATGTGTTATTGGGGGTAGAAATTTTATGACGATTAGTCCAGGCAGAAGCTTTTGCATGGGTATCAGGGGAAAACACAGTTATTGGCTTGAAAACATGGTTTGGGACACTCCCAAAACCTCAAACAGTTCAATCAGATAATGAAACACATTTTACTGCTAAAATTGTGCAAGACTGGGCAAAACAGGAGGGAATCAATTGGATTTTCCACACTCCCTACTATCCTCAAGCAAACTGGAATAGTGGAAAGAACTAATGGCATGTTAAAATGTCTTCTGAAACCACAAGGCAGCGCGTGGACATCAAGGGGATGCAGCTACAGCCATGAATAGCTGATGGAGAAGGAATGGATGTCCAAAAGTGACACCCTTTTGGCCCAAAGCTCCCACTACTTTACCCACCCCCATTGAATGAGATCATCCAACACCCCCCTCCTATTACCCAGGGCAACCAGTCCTGGTGGACCTCCCCACAGTTGGGAGAGTCCCCCTTGTGCTAAAAATACCCCGAAACCAGTATATCTGGAAAGCTCATAACAAAGAGCACAAAATCAACACAAGATGGATTGTCCCATCCTTTTAATATTAACCCAGTTGTTCATTTAGGACCAAGGATCTTCTCTTTTTTCTCTTTACAGGCACAGAACCAAGAGGATCAAATCTCTGCTATGCAACTTTATGGGAGAATTGACTCCTGAAACCCTTGTGTGTATTGTTTGTATCATCATTGTAGTGGGTGGGACCATATAATGTATTATGGAATATTACCCCTCATTCTTTGGACAACTGTACTCCATGTCATTTCTTTTGAAGGGAGAGACCAAACACCAGAATCATGGGAGAACTGGGGAGGACGAAATGAATTTATGGTTTTAGGTGAACAGATAGCCCGAGCCTTTGACCTTACCTCTTGTTGGGTGTGCGGAGGACCCTTGGGACTTTCAGGTTGGCCCTGGGTAGCCAAGCCAGTTTCTGCTAAGTGGTGGATAAGCAAGTTAAGTGCTGTGAGAAATGGTACAGCATTCTGGGAAGAGGCTGCCTCCCCCTGGTCCATGCATTATCCTGAAAAAGGCATATACTGTTTGAATAGAACTGATCCCCATGGACATTTTGTGGGACAAAGTAATTGTGAATGGACCTTGTCTCCTGGTTATGATTGCTGGGATCCATATTGTCGCCCCTATGATTGTTCTAAGTATGCAGGAAGATGGAATCGCACCCATGTAAAACTTTCCAATAACAGTTGGGTCAAATGCTCTTACGAAAAACCAACAGGGGAAGGATGTAAAGCTGTGGGACAGGACAAGTTTTTTGATGCCTTGTTTTTGAGTTGCCCCCATGCTAACACCACCGGTCCTAACCACATCATACGTGTATTTCAATGGCAGTGGCAACTCCAGTATGGCTCTCGCACTCAACTCAAGAAATTTTGGGCTAGTTCAAATCAAACAGGTAAAGACTTTGCTTGTAATTTTAAATAGAAAGAAAATGGGGAAGCCTGGCAATGTGACTATTGTGATAAAGGTGGAAAGCCCACCATCTTGGGGGGACCCCTGGGACCAGTTGACACATTATATTATCAGGTCCCTACAGATGAAGAACATTGGAATGGCCCTTTTGCTAATGGAACTAGGGCATTAAGAGGCCATTATTGGATTTGTGGGCATACTGCTTATCGATGGTTACCTGCCAATTGGACTGGAATATGTTATATTGGAGTCATTTACCCCTTATTTTTCTTGCTCCCGAATGCACTTGGTAATGAACTTGAAGTGTATGATGATCTACACCGAGAAAAATGTTCCATAGACACAAGCTTGGTGGGCAAAAGCTCCCAGTCATGGGGGAAAGATGAGTGGACCCCTCAACGTATCATAGAATATTATGGGCCGGCCGCATGGAACCCCTACGAACTGATCAGTGGTGCTCAAGAACCGATTTATAATCTTAATAGCATTATATGGCTACAGACTGTGTTAGAAATTATTGCCAACCAGACAGCTGCTGCGCTTGATCTACTAGCAGATCAAGCTACACAAATGCGGCCAGCAGTATTGCAACATTGGATGGTTCTCGATTATCTGCTGGCAGAAGAGGGAGGAGTCTGTGGGAAGCTCAATTATTCCAATTGCTGTTTGAAAATTGATGATAATGGGAAAGCTGTAAAGGATATTACCCAAGGAATTCAGAAACTGGCTCATGTCCCAGTCCAGACCTGGAAAGGTTGGAAAGTTGATACGTTTTTGTGGCTTCCAGGTGGCCCAACCATCAAATGTATACTCTTTTTTATGTAGTTTAGCAACATTAATGTTTTTGCCTTGTATCATTCCATGTTCTGTCCAACTTATCCAACATGTAGTAGCCAAGACACAGTTTGTAACTGTCCTGGTTTGAGCCAGGATGAAGCCAATTTTTCTTTTTACTGATTTTTTTTTCTTCAGTAAGCTTTCTTGTAGCTAGCAACAGTGTGTTCTGCTAGGCTGATAAGACAGAGGAATGTTTTTCTAACTACTGAGCCTTCAAGGCTGCACCTGCACTCTGCCGGCTCAGACACTATGGGGAGATCTGTGACCCCCCCGTAGGAGGCTGAGTTAGACAGACAGCAAAATTGGCCAAAGATATTCCATTCCATATATCTACGTAAGCTCAAAGGAAGGTCAGAGATCACAGAAGACAACTTCCTTCCTTCTTTTTCTTCCCTTCTCTTCCGTCCATGGCCGGCGTCCGGGGAGGACTCTGTTCATCCATCACCGTCGACCCTTAGGCTCGAGACCTCCTGACCCCCATAACTCTCTGCTCTTTCTCCAGCAGCAGCTCTGGGATTCCTCGGGACTCTTCCCAGTTCAGGGAAGTGCTGTGGGAGTTGCTGGGGTGGGGGGAGGCGAGAGGCTTTTGCCCATTCCTGAACATATCTGTACATAATTGTATATATTTTCTTGTATCATTCATTAGTGTTTTAATTAAAGCTGTGTAGTTTAGTTTTCAATCCAGCCAAGTCTCTCTCTTTTTCTCTCTCTCCTTCCCTACCTGGGTTGGGGGGAGGGGGGATCGAGAGCATTGTTGTCGGACCTGAGTCAAACTGTGACAGTAACCACGTTATCCCCAGAAGGTGTTAAACACATTCGTGCAGTTTACCAACCAAAACCACCAGTGGTAAGGATTCTGTGAGCAAATGCTATTTTACAGATTCCCTATGATAGTTTGTTTTTGCATAGCTAGCTTAAAAACTGTAACTATCTACGAGGCGGGAAAAACCTGAGCTGTGCAGGTGCCTTGATGGGACGAGGGCGTGGACATCCTTTTTACTTCTGTGCGGCTGGACCAGTGCAGGCACAGCTAGCACGCCACACCCCAACACATCAGACTCCAGCATAGCAGACCTCGGCGCAACGGACCCACCATGAGCAGCTTAGAGATTTTAAGAAGTGATGTGAAAGCATTGAAAAATGACATCCTGGGCAACATGCAAACCAAAATGAAATCCTGGAGAATGCTGTACGTGCCTATTTTGCCATGTTTGCTGTCCTCATTATTATTTTTGCCAGTTTTGCTTTGTATTTGTTCTGGCCTTGCAATCGCTTGCATGAAGTATGTAGTCATTTGTGTAGATGGTCACTCTCATCCCCTGAAAATACTGAACCTACCACCTCTAACCCCCCACACACTTTAGCCCTCTAACTCCCCCCTGCCTTCCACCTCTAACCCTTCCCAGCCATAGACCTTGGTCCTGGCTTAGGATCTCCCCAGTTTTGTAAAAATAATGTTAAGAAATTGTTGATTGTTAATGTTGATTGTTGTTGTAATTGATAATTGTTGACTTTTATAGTTATCTTAGTGATGCTTTAAGCAACCTTAAGACCTTCCACTCTCACCCACAACAGACTAAGCACTGGCACAGGTTGCCCAGGAAGGTTGTGGAGTCTCCATCCTTGGAGATACTCAAAAGCCATATGGCAGTGTTCCTTGACAGGAACTCTTAAGTGATCCTGCTTAAGCAGAATGGCTGGGCCAGATAATATCTAAAGGTCTTGTGATTGTGTGAGTTGTATGATCCTAAACTTAGATCCTTGGTCAGAAATCTTTGGATAGGAACCTTCCTCTTTTGAACAACTTTATCTGCCTAGTTTAGTCTTAAGTGGGGCTCTATGGCCTCAGCTTCTTAACTGTTGAATGCATAGCTTGAAAGTAAAACTGTCTTTCAAACTATTTCCCGTGTTTCAAACTTTTAGATTGTCTGTAGATTCTTGCCTTTGTAAGGCACAACCCTCTGGTTACACATAATTTAGCTGTAGTCTGTTTTCTTAATTTTTTATTTCTCTTACAAAAATCACCTAATTATGCAAAAGCAGTATTATCATTGACTGAAACTCTCAAAATCTTGCACTTGCAACAAGCTATCATAGAAACGTCTGTTTGGATGGAAATACCTTTTTTTTTTTTTCCACCAGCAAGCACTTGCCCTTCTGCTCTGCTATTTTTTGCTTTGCTCTTTAGAGCTGATACTTTATTCATAAGACCAACAAATATATTTTAAAGCAACTTAACATTTTGTTTTGAACTCTAGCTGCTTAAACTGATATCTCTGCATCTTTCTAGCAGTCTTTAGTTATAAAGTGATACAAATTATCTCGTCTGTCTGAAGTGGCTTTTAAGGTTATTTCCTTATTTTTCATTAGCCCTATAGAAATTATAAATGCTGCTTTACAACTAACAATTATCCTGTATCTTGCCTTTTTTACTTACAATGTGTGGCTTGATTATTTGAAATAGTTTAGTAATTAATTCACAATATTGAAAAAAAATGAACCCTTGTGGGTAACTGTCTTGAAAACAAGTACATTGAAAAATGCTTGTACTGGGCCATATCTGATGGAAAAAAGGATATGGGGGTTTTGTAGGTTTTTGTTTTTGGTGGGGGTTTTTTGAGTTTTTTTGGGGGGGGGGTTGTGGTTTTTTTTAAGGTCTCACAAATGGAGGGGTTTCAAGAGGTCAAAGGAAACACTTAACTTCTGTTAGAATGTTACTCTAGGGGTCTTTCATTTCTTAGGGCTTTGAAATAGAAGAAATACTTATTCCATAATACTTTGGAGAGCAAAGAATAGTGGTAGTATGAGAGGGAATCAAAGTACTGTGATGTAAAAGTTAATAAAATTTTGAGTAGTTTACCTGCTTAGTCTTCCTTTCATATGAAGAAGTCAACATTTCTAGAATATCAGTTAATTTATATTGCTGTACTAGGAAAATATTTTCTGTAAGTTGTCCCATTAGCCTAATTTACTGCTTATTATCAATAAGATTAATTTTCCATAAAGTTTCCTGGAAAGCTTGTTGCCAACTATGTCTGTCTTCTTTTCACAAGTATTGTACACAGTTTCACACAAAACTCTTATTGAGATGCTTTCTAGCCTAAGTAGGTTTGGGCCTAAAAACATAACAAAGAACCAACCACAAGGCTGATCACTCAGCTCCTCTCTCCAGCCCACATACACTCTGGGATGAGGAGGACAAAGGCCAACTAGAAACTTGTGGGTTGAGAGGGCTGTTCACCAATGAGGGTCACGGGCAAAACAGACTCAACTTAGGGAAAAATAAGTGAATTTCACACTGAAGGGCACACAGGACACAGACAACACACAGAGAGCAGTGCTTACATATGTTACTCCACCCCTCCCTTTCTCCTGGGCCCAAATTACTTTGTTCCCGATTTCTCTACCTCTCTCCCCAGCAGCACAGAGGGATGGGATGGGGTTTAGAGAGAGTCTGGTGTTTCCAGCAGCTCTTTCCTCCTCAAGGAGAGGGCTTCCTTACAGTGCTCCCCTGCTTCTCCATGGGTTCCCTTCCATAGGACAGAGTCCTCCACAAACCTCTCCTTCATGAGTCCTTCCCATGAGGTCTGGAGCTGCTCCAGCCTGGGCTTCACATAGAGTCAAGGGTTGTCACTCCCCCCGATGCCCAGGTCTTCCAAAGCTGGTAATCCTGGTGTCTTCAAGGAGTGTTCTGCCAAGTTCCTCCATGAGTGCAGGGGGACAGCTGCTGTTGGGTTGCCAGGAAACTTGTGCTTGAGTACCTTCTTCCTCTTGTTCCTGATCAACCACGGCCACACTCTGCCTCTCCAGCTCAGCTCTTTCTTAACTGCTGGCTCTGCTCAGGTCCTGTGTCGGTTCTTTCGTATGTTAATTACAGAGGAGCATCTATTATTTCTCTAATAGGGCCTTGGCTGGTTTTGGAGCTGGGGGAGTTTCTCTGCTTCTTACTGGAGCCACCACTGGGGCTCTTCCCCAGCTACCAAAACTCCACCAAACCAGCACAGTAATGCTCACTAAAGGGTGAGGGGTTTTTTTAGAAAAATAGGTGAGTTGTTCTACTGCAAAATTTGCTGGAAGTCTGATAGTTCGTTTTGTTTGTTTTTACTTTATGAGCTACAAAGTACATAAAATAATTTGTCACTTACTAAAAACATTTCAGACACTAGGAAATCATGGAAACTAGAATTCTCATTCTTTCAGTAACTTTCAGAAAACTCATTCTGTTATATTTTGGGGAGAAATATAAAAGGTTACAGAAATTAAATTATTTTGTTCTTTATTTATAAACAGAATGAAGTAGACCATTTGGTTTCTTTCACTCTTGAAAGGAGCTGATTAGTTGAGTAATCATTTTAAAATTGCAGTCAGCATGTTGCTTACAAGTCCTATTACCTGGACTGTCTAGAGAAGAGACTTTAGAAAGAAATTCAGATTAAAGTTAAATGTAGATGATCCTCCTGAATTTTGAAAAGGAAAAATGTATTCAGAAGAAAAGGAAGTCTCTGTGTGCCAATAAAATAGCGCAATATGTTTAGTGTTTCTTTTGTGGTGAAAATTTTCATTCTACTTATGGAAATGATAGTGTCCTATTCATTCCCATTCTATCCTAATACTGTCTGTGCATTGTACAAGACAGTATTTTAATTCAGTGAATGTCATAGCCAGAAGAGTACACTTGCACACATTTATTCTCTCTTGCTTTATGAGTTGGCATTCTTTTCCTTATATAATATTGCAAAGCTTACAGAAAGAAAATGGAGAAAGTCCTTTTACACCATTAAAAAAAAATAAAAATAAAAAAAAATAATTATATTTCTGGCTGTTATCCAGAAAGTAGAAAGGTGGAAATTGTGTGTTGGAATAATCTTCTGCAGGTACAAAAGCTTTATTTTGTATTTTTTATAATGCAATTGTACAAAAGGGAGGTTACTATGGAAGTATTTTAAAAGTACTTCTATGTAGTCAGCTGCTTCCATGGGGAACATCATGTAGAAGTGCATCTCCTTAAAATCCATCTATGAACTTTCATTCTCAGTTGTCTTAAACTTCTGAAGAAGTTCTTACAGAGTCAAGGGGTTTTACATGACTTGGGCTCTACTTTAAGGCCAGATAATCAATTCTAGACTGATTAAGATTTCCTTATCTCTCTCTTCTTTTGAAGAAATTAATTCTTCTTACTTCCAGCAGTAGTATCTTTACTATTGCAAGCAATAGAAAAGCAAAATTATTTGCATTACAATTTCTATACACTATGTTAGCAAGATTACCCTAGGTACAGTGTTTAAATAGTATTTAGTCCCACCTAGCTGACTTTTCACACAACAGTAATTGTGACTTTTTTCCCCGGTTACAGATAATATCTATTAAAAACTGAATACAGACAAGGTCTTAGAACACTTCCAGAACAGATATTTATAACTAAACATGTTTCTGCATATTTAGTCCTGAACATAGATCCTGAATATATTGCTAGATATGTTTGACTGCACATTCTTCTGGGTGGTTAAATTACCATTCCAGTTTTCAGGGAAGATATGCATTTACTTATATGTAGCACTGATGATGAGTGACTGCTAAGTAGGAGTGTAAAGCTAATATAAATCAGAAGTTGAAATTGTGAGATAAATGCAAAAAGCCAGAGTCTCAGCCACTGATTGTACCAGAAATGCAGAGGATTTGAGGGAATTCTTACTATTTTTCTTCCTTTGGATTATATAGAACAGGCGTGACCCAGGGAACCTGCCTCCAGTAATTGCTCATAAAATGACTTCATGAAATCACTACTCTTCTATTCAACAATTGTGGGTCAGGACCTAGTTATTTCTGCAAGTCTGACAGGCTTTGAAATACTATTTGTAGTGTGTGAATCCAACATGAAGAGTGAGTCAATTACAAACTTCTGCAATATCTGGAAGTACTAGGTAAAATCCCTTTTGTGAACATGATACGGTAATTACTCATCTGTAATTATTTAAGTTCTTACTACAGCAGAACTTGAGCCTGTGAGGCACAGAGAGCAGTTCAGCAGTTCTGGGAAACAAGGGCTGAACCTTCATTTGGAGCAATGCTAAATATGTAGCTTGTCCACAAGCTGATGTGATGGGTTAAACCTAGGAAAGTGTGTTCTACAATCTTGTGAACTAGCAAGAACCGTGACATTTATCTTTGAATATTAAGAATAAAATATTAGACTGGATCCATATAGCCTAGTAAATACAAAGTTGCTGCTGTTAGCAACAGGTAATAAGCTTTGTACAACTTTTCAGGGCTTTAGAACTTTGCAGGTTTTGTCTGGTTTAATATTGGCCTTTCTAAATGAAATTAACTTGTTTAAGCAATGGGAGGCACAGGATGATACAGGAGATGTCGTAGCTATAAATATCTCACCAGTTACCATTCAAGAGAATGTGGGCTTAAATGTGGACTTGGTGAATAAAAGCAATTTTAAAGTAAATAAATAAAAATAAGTATAGTTATCCCATATATGTAAGACTCCTTTGGCTTTAATGAAAAGCAAAGTGCAAAGACTTTGACTGTATTAAACTTTATTTTCTTCTTGTTCTGTAATAAATAAATCTGGTCCAATAATAATTGCTTAGACTCTTAAGGTTTCAATTCTATGAACACAACTTTTCGCCTTTGCATATGAAAGTGTTTTTCCTGTTTTCTGTAACAAAGTTTTTGGTTTATTTATTGTCCTCAGTTCCTGCCAAACATTGCACTTAAGTGACTTAAGAGGAGCCATGTTGATTTCTATAAATTAGGTGACTGGTTTATGTTGCTAGAACTCTTCCAGAGTTTTCAGTGTCAAGAACTGAGCTCTGTTGTCAACAATTTAACTGCAGTCTGTCTAGGTACCAATTAAGCATCTTGAGACCGTCTCTCAGTAAACAGGAAGAACATTTACTCTCTACTTTAAGCTTTCGACTAAAGGAGAAATAGAGCTCTTTTATCATTGCATGTTCAGTTGTGTGAATGTAAAAATGTTGTACTCCTGTGCGTGGCAAGTATATTACTATTCTATTAACAGGCCACAGCTTTGCATGAAGCCAACAAAGACTTAGAATTTGAACTGATCAGGCTTACTTTGTCTGAACTTGGCCTACATGAAACAATCCAAGAAATCTTTGTTACTGCTAAAAAGCTAGCCATGTTACCTAATTTATTTCAGTTTTAGCTTAGTGTAATTTTTTAGTGTAACACCTACTGTTTGAAAAATTTAAATGTTTCTGTAACTTATGGATACTAATTCTATTCTACAATACTATTATGAATAGCTAGTAATAACCAGCATTTATTCTGTGCAAAGTGAATTATTGGTGAATTTAGAGTAATAATATACAGCCTGAAAATCAGGGCAAAAGATAATAGCAGTTTCCAAGGCTATGAAGAAATTATTAGTTGTCAACTAATAAACATTAAAGAAATGCTACCTTAGAAGTTGGGTAGAACCAGTTTTAAAGATAAAAATGGGATAAAGCGCAAATGTCAAACATGTAACATACAGTACTTAAATAAAAAAAATTTAGGTTGTTAGTAAATAGGAGAGTTCAGAGCATGTATGACCCTAAACAGATGATGGAGTGAGTAAGACATCATTCCCCTACCAGTGAAAAACTGGGGAATTGTAATGACTTGTCATTAGCATATGTGTGGTGATGTGGTTTTGTTTGGTTTTTGAGGGTTTTTTTGTGCTTTTCTTTTCTTTTCTTTTCTTTTCTTTTCTAAAACAGGCAGATACTAGACAGTTTAATTGGTTTGACTGTGTTATGAAATGACCAGTAGTTGGATACTCTGGTCTATAATTGTCAACATGGTCTGTAATTGTCAACACTGTAACTGGACTAACAGTGCCTCTCTGATTAATTAGAATATCAAGAAGTGTTTGGTTTTTAAATGTATTTCTCTAGCCCACAGAAATTCTATGATGTGGTTGGTTTGGTATCAAAACTTTGGATTTTTTGTAGTTTGGGTACAACAATGTGTTGCACTAGCTGCTATAACATTAAGTTTTGCAAAAGCTGAGCTAAGAATGATACAAAGGAGCAAATACAGGTGGCTGAACTTCTTAGGGAATTTGGTTTACGTATTTCAGATTTTTTTCCTGTAACCAATTCTAGATTTGTTTCTGCTGACACTCATAACCTTTTCCATTTTGATCCCATTTTCATTATGAAGTGTGTACAATGTATTAGTGTGGTAGCAAGGTAAATAATATCTCTTATAGTGATATCTGTAGAGACTCTGCTTTTCATTAATGTGGAATATTGAAGATAAAAATGTAGACTATATATATTTGTTACTGTAGCTGTTTAAAAGACATACAAACTTAAACAAATATTACCATATAGTAATAGCTCTAAGTTACTGCAAGGTGTAGGTGGTGCAAGAGAAAGCTTTCAACATCTAAGTTGTTCAGAAAATGTTTTTCAAGTTTTATTTTTTTTTCATAGATGTATAATTTCTTAAAGAAAAATGTTTAGATATTTTAAAATCTTTAGAGGCTTTGTTTAAGCTTTGTCATAACTGACAACTGAGATGAAATAGAAAAGATAAGCAGTATTCATATGTACCTGGCAGAACTGCTGAATGCTCTTTTCTTTTTGAGCAGAATGGGTTGCAGCAGTATGAGAAAGTGACCAGTTACATCTGTACAATACAGGGAGAGAAAGGACTCATAGCTAAAGAATATAATGAAAATATAAAACATCTTTGTTAGACCTTAAAAGATATTGCACATATTAAAACTCTGTAAGTTACAACATCCATTTTCTAGTCTCTAAGTGATATTACTTCTACTCTTCAGTAAAATTCGTATGTGAAGCACCAGGTCCTAGAATCAGTATAGCCATATTACTGAATTGTGAGGTTTAACTACTGGCTCAACAACAGAGTTCAGAGGGATGTGATCAATGGCACGGAGTCAAGCTGGAGGCCTGTGGTCAGTGGCGTTCCGCAGGGATCAGTATTGGGTCTGGTTTTGTTCAGATGATACGAAATTGGGAGGGGTGGCTGAGACACCAGTCTGTGTTTTATATATGATTCAAAATTAAGTGATCTAACAGTCAGATGCTGCTTAGAAGAGATCTCCATCAGCATCTTTTTCACTGTGCTCAGTGATCATGTAAGCTTATGAGTTTCTTTAAATCTGAAAGAAAACTAACCCAGGTCAAAGAGATTCTTCAGTAATCCAGCCTTATAACTCATAGTACAGTTTGAATACCCACTTCATTAAAGGATATAGTACCTATAAATGTTTAGTGCCTGGTGAAAGATACAAGTCTTCTTCATTTCTTTCTCTCAGATACAGTTTAAGCCTTTAGTAGCCTTATCAAGTTTTGTAATTTTTATTCTGCAAAGAGAAGATGCATAACAGTGCTCATGAAATACTTCTGAAATTGACAGAATAGGTTGCAGTGCAGTCTCTCACCTGAATAGCTAATAAGCAAACCCTGAAAATGTCAAAATCTTACACTGAAGACTGGAATAGCTTCAGGCAACCTTCAGCATTTTAAGAAAAGCCATAGAGAGATAGATGGAAATAGCTTCATATCATTACAAGTCACAAAATTAAGTAGTTAAATAATAAAAATTGTTAAATACTAAATGCACCATTGTCAATCTATTAAGTATGGCTATTAAAATTTCTGTATTTTATTTCATACATGTATATAATATATTACTATTTATGGGAAGCCTTTTCAGAGATTTAAAAAAAAAAAAAAAGAAAGCCACAACACATTAAAATGATAACTAATGTATTTGTTTGGTGATAGCACATACTTACTGAAACCAGACATTTCAAATTGCTATTCTTCTGTATTTTTTTTCTCTTGCAGATGTGCAAAGCTAGGCTAATTTGTTCTGCTGTTATTTTAATCTTTTAAAAACACTGAAACAAAGGAGCTGTATCTGAGGTATTAAAAATAACTGGGACCTTATACATTTGTGATTATGACCAAAGTGCAACAAAAAAGTTCAAAAGATCTGAAAATTGCTATAAAGCAATAAAACTTTGCTCATTTAGTATCTAAAATCAAAAAGCATGTTGATGAGATGATAAATAATCAAATTATCTGGTTAGTGGAGAAAAGAAAAAACCTGTATCAGACAAAATGTGGTCTTACCTGTTAATATAAAAAAAAATGAAAATGAAACAGTCATACTGATGATGTTACAGTTCACACAGCAGTTTTTTTACTCCTTTTTTTTACCTATATGATAAACAGCTACTAATTGGAGAAGAAAGAGCGCAGTAGACTGAAACAAAAATACTTATTCACATTTAATGATTATTTCATTAAAATTATTATATCACAGAATTGTCACAGTTGAAAAAGACCTCTGAGATCACTTTCCAACAGTCAACTGTAAGCCCCCCCCAAAAAAAAAACAAAACAAGAAACCCCAAAAAAACAAACAGCAAACCCATTAGATCATGTCCTGAAGTGTATGTTTGATCAAAACCAGAGTAGTTGACAAAAGGGTATAACTGGCATATACTGGTGCTAAAGATGCAAAGCGATAACATGAACAATGGTGATACAGTTTATATATAGCTTTTGAAGAAAGGCAAAAATGTAGAAGTTGATTTGTTGACTATGTAATTATTTAAGAATTAGTTAATTATTAACAGATACACAGCATTATTTTAGAGTTTGGGGGAGGATAAAGTAACTAGCAAGCTCCATACCTGTGTTGCAGGTGACTATGATCATTCCAGTAGCCAGTTTTAACTAGTGCACTTGTGTGTATTGACTGAAGGAAATAGTAAAATCCATGGCAAGGCATGGTCTTGCACGCTGAAACCACCTACATGTAGCCACCTTTTTTTGACAGGTTATTTTCATAACCTACACATGTATGGGCTGTATTTTAGATATCAAAGAGTTCTTCAGTCCAGATACAGTTGAAAGACAACAACCAGCCAGATACCAGGTGAACTGAATCCTTCCCCACAGTTGTTTAATGTGGTTGTGGACTTGTTTTACCTGTACAGTTAGCTCTGTGTGTCTCTACTCTGAAGTTTTTTCAGCATTAGCTGTGTGAAGGAATTTGAACACTGTTATCTATAATTGTAGTTGAAGTGAGGACATACGTGAGTCTTTTCCCAGTTGAAGTCAGTCTGAAAGAAAAACTAGCTAGGAAAATACAAATTTAGAAAGCTAATTTGAGTACTGAAAATTAACCTGAACTGAGACTCATGCATATGAATGACTATACTTACACACAGACAAAGGCTCTCATATACATAGGAATTTTAAAATCACAGTTTATTAAAGGCACAGATCAGTTAAGACTGATTTTTGGAAACAAAATAGGCTTTTGTACTCAGATTTTCCAATTTATTTAAATTGCATTACTTCATGGTGAACTTTTATAAATTCCTTAGAAATTTAAAAAATCACATTTTCACAACATTTTTCTTTGAATACACTTGTATACAAGCCATTTACTAGGAAAATAATAAATAAAATCCTTAAAAAACACAAAGCAAACCCATGTAGTT
Organism: Chaetura pelagica; assembly: GCF_000747805.2. Lineage (NCBI taxonomy): Eukaryota > Metazoa > Chordata > Aves > Apodiformes > Apodidae > Chaetura > Chaetura pelagica. The sequence goes on along the minus strand of NW_009953202.1, from coordinate 260,701 downwards.
CTTGTAGCTATGATGCCCTGCCTTTTGGACTTCCATTTTTATATCAACCAAGTAAGCAGTATTAGGAAAAAAAAAATCTCATACTTGTCTCTTTCAAATTTTCAAGGTTTTTCAGCTTTTTAAATTCTTTTTCCATTATGTATTGTCTCTCCTTCTTCACACTGGCTGTGAGTAATATCCATTGCAGTAAAAACCGTTAAGGAGACTGATCCAGGTGTCAGTGTGAGTTGGTTGTGAATTAAGGTTAATTATGATGTCAATTAAATACTTGAAAACAGAAAGCCTAGCAACTTAGAAAGAAATGTCTTTTTTTCATTCCCAGGTTTTCTGTGGCTTTTTTTTTTATTTGCATAAACATTTGCAGAAAAAAAAAAAAAAAAAAAAAAAAAAAAGAGAAGTCAGCATACATCCAAGCATACAACCAGCCTTCTTTGAAGTGAGGGTCTTTTTTATGTCCTGATCTCCAGTATAAGATAATCACCTGAGAGAAGGAATAGCCTTCTGCTCCTCCAATGACATTCACTGTAGTATCTGTACCTGAAAGCAATACAATTTCAGAATTAAGCTGAGGTTTCATGGTGTCTTCACAACTGTTTGTTTTCTGAGGACACGGTGTAAAAGGACAGTAGCCTTAATTTCATGCAGTTGGTACTTTTGGACATCATTGGGTGTTTCTCAGGTCAAACACAAGGCAACTGTTTTGATCTGAACAAATATTTAATACAAATACAGGAATGAAACTTCGCAAAACAGAAGTTATGGTTTAAAAAGTAGTTAATTACTTGCAGTGACCTATGTCAAATAACTCTGCATGTTCCCAAAAGTCTTTAATAATGAGTTATTGAAAATTGGAATTATTCTATGACTTTATAATGTTATCATAAATTCTGCCAAATAATATTTTTGTTACAACTTCAGTTGGTGTCGGCATAAATTCAGCAATACAAAGTGCTAGAATAGCTGAATACCATATAGTCCAGATGGTTCCTCCTACATACATACTGTGGAAATTCCATAAAATGTACTGTAGATGAGTCAAAATAAAGGCCTTATATTAGAGTGAGAGGCTCTCAGTCATTTTACTTAATATTTTGATATTTTCTCTGCTTGACTATGTCTAATTATATTTGCTACACTAAATTGTAGCCTTATTTCAGCAGAAATTAAAAAGCAAAGTTAAGCAAAATTTACACACTTTCCTGTCATAATCCAGTTGCACTCCTATGAGGCATCTTGTGTTTCACACCCTTGATTTGCAAAACAAAATTGCCTTCAAATATTGAAAGTGTCATCTACCTTTAACATCTACTTTGACTGTGGAGCCATCACAGGATAAATATTTTGGTAGCTTAATCCTGCGTAGTTCCACTGTGGTCCCATGGACTGAAAACCTTTTTGCAGTTGCTGTACAATAAATTAATTTCCAGAGCACTTCGAGTTTGGTTTCATTTGAAAGGGAATTAAGTCTGCATAATCCAAATTAGTCCACAGTGAAAACAAAAATTAGGTAAAAGGAGTGATGAGGAAATGCTCAAAAGCATTCTCTTGTTCTGAATTAAAACACTAATGTAGGCACATTCAAAGAGAAACAGGTTATTGAAAGTCCTGAGCTGCCTAGTCATACAGTGACATTTCTATTGTGCATATACCAGTAAATTACAGATTAGACCATTTTGTCTTGTAACTTTTAGATAATCTAATGTAGATTTGTATTTAATGAGAATAAAAAAGAAAAGTGCAAGTTATTGAAAGATCTATCATATAGGTCTCAGAATTTTTTGCTACTAAGTATAATGGTGAGACCTGCTCAAGGTGAGGATAATAGCAAAGTGAATATCTCCAGCTTAGTGAGGAAGTGGTGAAAGCATCAATAAAGGTTTAGGTGAGACAATAGAGTTGGTGCATATGAGCAAGAAGATTCATATACAAAGTAGGTGAACTTAAGATTATCTTTTAGGGCTCTTTTGAAGCAGGCTTTTCAAAGGTGGCTTTTTAAAATATGCTAAGGAATTTGTCAGTGTTTTTGAAAATTATGTTTGTATGTTACCACAGTAACAGACTGGATGGGGTTGGAAGTTGCCTCTAGAGGTCATCATGTTCAACTCCTCTGCTTGAGCAAGGTCACCCAGAGCAGATTTCCCAGGAACATATTTAGACAGCTTTTGAATATCTCAAGATAGTAGGGAGACTCCACTACCTGTATAGGCAACGTGGGTTTTTTGCGGAGTTACTCTCACATTAAAAAGTGCTTGTTTGTGTTAAGATGACCAATATACATTCAATTTTTGTATCTTTATATCTTTGCATTAGGAAAGTTGCCATATTGATGCTATTAAAAATACATTTTCAAATATTCCTGTGCAGAGGAAGGAAATTAAAAGAGCAGTTTTATGTGGCTTAACATAAAAAAGATAAAACTTTCAGAAACAATAGTCAAAGGCTCCAACTTCAAACACTTTCTCCTTGACAAAATGCGTTTGACTTTCCCTTGTACAAAATAACTTGGTTTTGTTTGCATATTCTTTTCTATATAAACAATTCTTCCATGTCTTCCCAAACACAACACCTTTGTAAAAATATCTAGAAATACTATGTATTACAGGAGTCTTTTGTAGTCCATAGTCAAAAGCTATATTTTAAAAAATAAACTTTGAGAAATATTTGCTTTCTCAGTACAATGAAATGGAAATCAAAACAGAAAAAGATCTTTAAAGCAATCTTCAGGAAAAAACTGGCAGAGAACACATTTGTACTTGGTTTAGATGTAGGAAAAACAGATTGAAATAAATAAATTGCACTGAACAAAGGGCATACTTCATGAGAAGGTCTTTTATCTCTGAGCTACTAGATCATCTTGTTTACTTTCAGCTCCTGTTTTAGGATGACTTCTGTTACATGCGGGGATTGTATGTTAGAGTGATTAAAAGGAAGTAATTTACCAGCTTAAACTAAATAATTAATTTTTGTTACCCTAAGTCAAATCAGACACTTGTATCTTTGTCTAAATGTTAGGAGGCTTTAGTAAGTGCAATGCACCTTAACCGCACATTCAAAATGAACGAAATGATTGGCACCTGCAGTAGACAAAATTATTTAAATTGTCATCGCTGACAAGCACCAGATAATTTTGTGTGTAAATGTTCAATCTCTCAAGTGGAAGCCTGCTTGCTACAGCTGGTATAGGCTGGCTGTACATTTTTTGTAGCACCTGAACTAACAAAAATGTCCTGAATCCTCCAAATAATAAAAAATTACATAGAATTATCAATTAGAAGAGTGATAATCTGCTCTGGATGTATACTATGGAGACTGTTTAAGTCTAAGAAGGAAGGTAAAGATCTTGACTGAACAAAAAATCTAGGAAGTGGGGGAAGATCCTGGAAATCAGGCGGATGTATGATGACAAATACCTGGGTATGTCCAGGACCTTAACAAGTATACCTGGGATACCTGGGACTAGTAGCTGCAAGCAGCTGCGCAGCAGAAACCAACATGATTATTTGCCTGACCAACAGAAATCTCCCTGCCTGGGGAAGGCAAGGCCAAATCTAGGGAGCATAGGTCTAGATCTCCTTTTGGGTGAGGGATAGCCTAGTATACTAAAGGGTCTTGTCTGGTAAATTCTGGAAGTAACCCAGTAAACACATCTGCCTCAGGTTACTTACTTGTCTCAGCTGTGACAGAGTTTTAGTTTTGTTCTAAAAAGAAGAAAAAAAAAAAAAAAGAGCCTAAACATTCTGGATTTTTCTTACCAATAATAGCACAGACACACTTCACTGTCTGTTGCATGAATGGCTCCTGCTAACAAGTACCTGACTAGTGCTTAAAAGTTCCTTTCAAAGGCAGCCACTCCTATTGAATTGCCAGGTAGAGAATGCCTATTTTTGTAGTGAGTTTTAGGGACTATGACTAACAAAGTCACTGTAAAGCTGACTTTTGGCTGGCAGAGATATGTAAGGTACTTTATGAAACAGATATTTATCACTTATCTATTATGCAGTTAATATTCTTAAAGATTTTAGATGGTGGCATTCCTTTCTGCAGAGGAATAAATTGACCTTTTACCTTGCTACATTCAGTTGCCCAGAAAAATTGGTTAATTTTTCATTTTTTTGCATTTAGGAAATAAAATGATGCTCATTAACTGTTACAGTTAAGCTTTGAACTTAAAATGTTCAGAAGATGCTATTGATGACCTAGTGATACACATCATATTGCTAGACTATTCATTACAAGCAACCTTACTTAACAAATGGAAAGACATACCAAATCTTTTCCTTTGTCTTTGTAAATACAGAATATTCCTATTTATTTATTTTTATATATTCATTACTTATCCTCCAAGATAATATTTCTAATTGAGGGTTTTCCAAAATTAGCCTAATGTAGTATTTCTGTGAAATTGTGAGTATCATTTACCCAGATATCTAACACAAGAGTATATAGCACAGATAGGAAGTACATTGCCTGAGTCATAGTGCAGTTGTTATAAGTATAAATTTCTATTAAGAACAAGTGTACTAATCTTGCCAAAGAGAACTTGCACAAATTCTTAGGAGGAGAGTATAAAGGAAGTACACAAAGACAAGGAGGGCTGGAAGGAAAGAGCCACTCTCTAAAACTGCTGACTAAAAGCACTTTTTGAGATAAAGGGCCAGAAATATGTTTCAAAACAAACAAAGAAAAAATACAGCAGAAAAGTTCAAAGAAAAATGCTCTGAAAGAATTTACTGCCTTGTAGCTAGAGATGACATTGAAAGCAACATGGAACAAGTTGATTAAGCTGCTGTCAACATATTTGGCCTCAGGAATCAGTTACTATTGATTTACAGCTTACAGTAAAGGAAAAAAGGCAGAAACTTATGAAAAGAGCTGTATTCAGTAAATTCTCTTAGCATATTCACTGCAAAGGATTAAAAAAAACAAGGTGGAATTAGTCTAAGGAAAAATTCACATCAAAAGACTGTTAGAATCAAGAGTGCCCTTTCAGTTGCAAGACCATGAGAAAAACTAAACCATAACTGATAAATAAGTTAAATATATTTTTTTTTAAGATTAGTTTTACTTTTTCCACCCTTAAAATAGTGGCATATTTAGTATACAAAACCAGTGATTTGTTAAAAATAAATCGTGGTATCATCTACCAAATGAAACACACTTTCACAGAGATGCAGCCCTACCTGTAGTTCAGATTTGTCAGTTGTATTCTTTTAACAGCTACAGAGGCATATATAGCACTGTCTTTTCTTTTTTCTTGCAATTTATGCTGATTGGATGTTTGGCCTGGTACCTGAATGTCATGAATCACTCCTTATACCAGGATGATTTTTCATTCTTAAACAAAATAGAGGTAATTTTTAAAAAGTTTTTATATTAAATGTTTTGCATATCTCAATTGTTTAATACAGTTATGGCATTTAGAATGCCTCTATATTTTCTTTCCAGGCCAGCACATGCAGAAAAAAAAGAAGGAAAACACACAGTTGTCTGTTCTTGCTTCAAAAAAACAAGAAATACTTGAAGCAGCTGGAGCTGCTCAGCTGAGAAATTATAATGAACAGGGATTTGGAACATTGGCCACAGGTTGATTCTTACATGTTTGAGAGAGACATACTCAAAGTACATGCAGTGTAGTGTGGAAATTAATAAAGTGGTCAGGAGAATGGAGAATCTATTATGCAGAAGAAGAGTAAAAAACATTTATTTTCTGAATCTAATAAATAATACACAAGAGAGGATATAGTAGCACCTCTGGTATAACAATAAGGTTTTATTAGCCTTAGGATAGTACTGTGGCCACTGTCTTATAAGATGAGTAGTCCATCCTGAAGTTTATCAGTCTACTCTTCCCCTAGCATGGCATGTCAGATAAGAATAAACCAGTATCTCTGAGGAGTGGTATTGAGTGGGCGAGATACTAAGGTGGTTCCAAATATCAGAATTATAGTGACACTATCTTATACCACATGGCTTTCTCAGTTACTGTAGCTGAACAGCTTTGATAAATACAACCCCAAAAATGATATGACTCAATCATATTATTATTCTCAGCAGTAGATTCTAGGTAGTGTGAATCCTATCATCATATGCAGTCTTACTCCACATAATTAGCTGTCTGAAGTAACAAGTTGCTTTAAGATTTTATTAAATCATCTGGTCCCAAGTTTAGGAGCCTGCTTATTTGTTCCTGCAGGCGTGTTTCTTTATATTCACTGGGAAGTTTCTACTTCAGAAACTTGTTTCTGCAGTGACATTTGTTCTCTTTCTGCAAACTTAGTGAATAGTTTCTGCTGAGCTTTTTAATTCTTCAGAAATTTAACAGACTTTTCATCCTCCATGCAAGTTTTCTCTTTATGTGCAGTCACTATTTTGGGAAATGATAAAGTAACAAAATCTTGCTGGTGTTGCTGAAAACAATTAACTGAATGAAACACAAGCATATAAGAAGAAATTAATCTTAATACTAGAGGTCACAAGTTAATTTGTATTTTAGAAATGTTCACACCTCTAGAAACAGGAGCTGTAAAAAGGTAGTTTAGGACAAATAAATGTTCTCATTTGCAACACCCCGGGTAGTTGGCAGAAGTTCTGCTTTTTGTTTCTTCATTTAAAAAAAAAAGAAAAAAAAAAAAAAAAGTTCACTACATTCTCACAGAAATTCTTGTTTTTACAGTGGGTTGTCATCCCACAGGCATCCCATGAAGGCTTTTCTTTAAAGTATTATCAGAAATTTGGACCAGATCATCACTGTAGATCCCTTCCAACCTCCCAACCAATTAATATTTTTATCATACCATGTGAACTGTAGAATGTTGTTCAAGTATGTTCCTATTCTACTAAAATATGGAGAAAAATCTGTTTCAGAAAAGCATGATCAACTGTAATATAAAATAGACTGTTATCAGAAGATGCGCAAAGATTTGTAAAAGGGAGATTTATATGTAAAGGAAGAAATTAGGAGTCCTGACAGTGGTGAACAGTGGATGCTCAGGAAAAAAAAGAATAAAGACAATGCGAGTTTCTGGCAATAATTCCTCCGTATGTTTTCCCTGCTGCCAGTAAAGTGTATTTCAGGAACTTCTGAACCAGAAGCATTTGTTAAATGTAAAAAATAATAGTAAATCTAGCTCGAGTTGTTTGTTTTATCCAAACTAATTTTTTAACCCATCTGGTTTTAGCAACGTCTTGTGAGGACTTTTGCAGCTTAACTTTACATTGTGTAATTCCCTTTTTTTTTTTTTTTTTTTTTAAACAATAGTTTAATTGTTGTCCTGTTCTTTTGTTAGAAGGAATGATTAATAGTGATTTCTTATCCTTGTTCTTTGCATAACTCTTGGATTAATAGGCTTTTTCTGCCTCCTGGATTGTCTTTACTGATTTTCTTAGAGCTATTCCATCTTATCATATCCTGCACAAAAAAAATATCTATTACTTTGTGTAATTATCCTTGTTTATACCTCAGTGTGCCTCATCTAACTCTGCCACATTCTTTTTGTACCAGGAAGATCAGCAGATTGTTTGATGCAGACAAATGTGTCCAAGTTCTGAAATTGGAATGGTCTGCTATACTTTCGTAGTTTGCCTTTTGTTCAGTCTGATGACCAATCTTTCTTTTTTTTTTAAATTTAATTTGTTTTTTAACAGAAATTTTCTGACATTCATTTTATGGAATTACTTTTCCATTACTTAAGCTGTAATCATACCTATATAGTACGCTACTATAATAATTTGTCTGATACTTAAAATTTATGTATTAGGTTAATCCTATTTTTTAAGATTGTCTGTCAGAAGGTGCTCTTAAAATATCCTTATAAAAAATAAGATTTAACTCCAGTTCCCTCTTTTTCCACAGGCTAATCCATAGTACAGCTCTTCCATAAATAATATTGTGATATTTTAATTATGAAGTATGTGTTTGTTCATTTGTCCCCAGAAATGCTGCCTTAACTACAGAAAAAAACCCCAAGTCTCTGGCAAGGATGTCTCTTCCAGACATTCTTTGTCTTTTTCAGATACCTTGTAAATAGTAATATAATCTAGAGTAATGCTTTATGAATAATGTTATTTCAGAATCCATATTTTCAATTGCAATGCAAGCTGAAGTTCAAGTCCATATTTCAGAATATGACTTACACTCACACATGGTAAGCCCTTACCTTGATTGTGCTACAAATTTCCTCTGACTGTCATAATACTGCTTTGCAACTGGCAACAGGATGAAAAAAGTAACATTTTAAAAATTAAGATGATTTTTTTTTTTTATTCCTGAATAAGATATGGGGGTGGTTATATCATAGAAAATGGAAATATTGCTGCTTACTGGCAAGTGATTTATTAAGCTTTGAAAGCAGTAATATGTAAAAAAAATGCAAGCAGTAATACTGTGAACATGTAAAAATAAAAAAAAAGACATTTTAAAAGGATTAGAATGGTACCTCCATGTGTTAAAATTACTGTGCAGTTTTTTTTTTCTGAAGGTTTGGGGATTTCTAAAGATGAGTACTATTTAAGGCTTTGGTTATGCTAAGTGAAATATAATTTAATTTTTCTGATCCAAACAGAGTATTTGTGATCATAACAACAAAACCAGCAAGTACCTGTTTCAGAAAGGAAAAAGACACATTAATCAAATTATTACAGTTGTATTAAGTTCTCAAGAAAATATGCTACTATGCCATTGTGAAGAAGAATACTTGTGATTCTAGCAGTTTTCCAGACATTTGTTGTCACAGGCAAAGTAGTCTCAATTTGGGGAATTTCACTCAATTTATTGCCAATTGTCAAACGTAGTTACTAATTCAGGTTTTGAAAAAAAAGGTTCTAAACAATTAAATACTTGAGAAAACCAAACTTCTCTGCTTTCCCCAAGGGGGATTCTCCCTTCCCCCAGAGGGATTCAAATTCTCCCCTCCTTGCCTCTATTTACCTTTGCTTTCATCACACGTTGCACTTGGTCCCTCCCAACCCTTTCAGTGAGGCAAAGGAGATGCAGAAGATACAAGTCACTGTGCACTGGGTTCTTTCCGCTGTTCCTTGCTTCTTATTGCTTCCCTGCTCCAGTATGGATTGTCTGTAGGTTGCATTCCTTCTGAGGGTGTCCTTGCTCTACTTTGGGTCCTCCACAGCCCACAGTATTTCAGCAGCATCTATCAGAAATGCCTCCTTCCAAGAGACATGTCCACAATAATTTCTTCTTGCATGTTCCTCCTTCCTTTTCTCCAGGATGCCTTTTCAGATACCTTCTCACAGGTCTCTTTTTGTGCAGCCTCCTGTCTCTCCTCTCAGGTATCTCCTTTTTGTCCCTCCTTTCTCCAGCCACTGCCACTCTTTCTGGAACATGCCTGGTCAGAGGCATCATTAGCTTTTATCTCTGGCTGAAGGTTTGAGGAGGGATTGTTTAATAATTAATTACAGTGAGAAAAGGTTTTATTTGGTTTGGTGAAAGGAAAAGGAGATTTTTTTTTTTTAATTAAATAAAAAAAGCTAATTTCTGATGCTTCTTCTTAAAGTAAAAACCAAACAAATAAACACCCCAAAAAAACCAACAAAAAAGCTAACTGCCTGAAAAGTCCAACCTGTCAAGCTCCTGGGCTCCAAAAGAAGTATGATCTGAGTTTCTCAAAAGAGTAAAAGAATTCCTGTTTATGAGTGTAAATATATTATGGCTTACTCGGTCCTGTCTTCAAAATCTGCTAGACTGTAGAAGTACAAATGAGGCTTAATACATCTTAATCCAAAACTTGATAAAGTGTTGTGAGAGTTTTCATATCTCATTGCCTTACCTGTATCCTTTTATTGCTTTTAAAACAAAACACAAAACAACCCCCCCTAAACAAACAAACAATAAAAACCCAAACAAAACCAAAGAAAATAACAAAACAAACAGAAGAAAGAAATGTGATTTAAGTTGAAAGGGTATTCCTGCTATGAAACAGAGGTTTCTTCACATTAAATTAAAAAATAAATTAGAAATATTCAACAAAGGTTTACTCTATTTTTTTTCCTTGTAAATTAAATTAGTGATTATAAATATATGTACTAGCATATTTTAGGGTAGAAACTTTTCCATGGCAGCAGTTAAATCACATAAATAATATAATTTGCATTTCTTAACTGCATTGCACATTGGCTAGGGAATCAACATACCAAAAAAGGCAAGTGTTTTCTGCATATTTGGGAAGAAGTTTAATACTAAAGAGAATATTACGGAAAACATAAATTGGATCTTGACTGAGTCAACCTTAAAAGAGTACGGAAAGCACCAAAATATCACATGGCTACACATTGTGTATGAATTTCATCTAATTTTTGCTGTCTAGATACCTGTCTTGTTTGTAGTTCATGTTCAAGAAAAGTGTGCAGTCTTAATTAGCTAGAAATGGATCACGGTGTCAAACTATATGACTTCCTTAACAATTTTTTTCCTGATTTTTTGTGTCATCTGGCTTCCACCTCCAGTGTATTTTTATAATGTCTAGATTGGAAAGCCTTCTACTGTTCTCTTCTGATTAAGTACTTAACTCTGTACTTGTATGAAATAGAATTCTTTGAGAAAAAAACAGATTGAGATGCAATCTTGAGAAAGAATGAAATGAGATCTTTAAATTCTTTTTAAAAACATAATGTCAACCCATGTAAATTTACATCTGGACTTCTGTGCTCTTCAGATATCTGATCTTATTCCTCATTGACTTAGTACCTTCTGCAGGGAGCCAGGTCAGGGAGGTGATCTGAAATATAACCCAGCATAAATATGTGATTACTTTTAATCTGAGCAGTTCCCTGTGTCATGTTGGTGAACGCTCGCATGGATGTTGCTATTAGCAGAAAGTGAAGGGCAGTGATAGGAACAGGGCAAGTGGAAAGGCAGAACTGCAGCAGCTCAGTCTTAGATTAGCATGAAGTGCAGTAGAACCGTTCCATACATCTTTATTGCATGCTACATTATTTGGTCTTCAGTTACTTCTCAGACTGAGAGGTCTGTGGTTTCCCAGGTCATCCTTCTGGCCTTTCTTGTAGATGGGTGTCACATTTGCCACTCTCCAATCCACTGGGGCTTCCTCATTTTGCCAAGACTTCTGGTAAATGATGGAACATAACTGTTCTGAGAAGACCATAAAAGGAATAAAAAATTGAGATGAATTTATAGTCCTTCTGCTTCAACTAAAGAAAGTGATTATTATCAAAAGTCTGAGAAGTTGGAAGGAACATTCTACATAGTTCATATTTAACCTTCTTTTTAGCTATAGCACTTAAGATTACATATCCATACATAGCAAAAGCTATTTATACATGGAAGTTTCAAAGCACCAGCATTAGTTTTGGTTTTGAACAGTGTGTTTCTTCATGAAAAGAATTTATCAGATTCTGTCCATTGTCCTATCTAGGGAAGCCACTTCTCCCCCAAATGTACATTTACTTCTGAAGATAGAACAATGACAGTAGCATCCCCAAAATCTAGTTTTGAAACTTCGTTTCCAATTGTTGAGTATACACATAGAATGTAAGAGTTATACTAATAAGCAATGTTCACAGCATAATGGTTTAGCAATCTGTGTGTGGATACATGGAATGATCCCACTTATATTTTTCAGTGGGCTTTTCCTCTCCCATCCCCTCAGAAGGGAAACTGCTTAATGTTCATCTTATACAATTTCCCTCTGTTTCATATGTTCTCCTTAAGTGACTAAAATGAAGAATACAGTTTATAATCTGATAGAAAAGTAGAGTAATTTTTAGCTTGCAGATCCTCGAAACGTTATCCTTCATTATAAGTTACTCTTTTCACTTGTGGCAAGTTCAATTTAGTCTAAATTGTCTAAAGCATCTATTTTTCTGGAAGCTTGTATTAAATATTAACTTAATAGGGCCATATCACAACTGTAAATTATTAAACCTACTAAAGTAATTCAAACATTTTATTCTTTCCAGCTGAATAAAATCTCACTTCTAAAGACTGCTGTAATGAAACATGATATATTTGCATTTAAAACAAGAATAATGACAGCAGTGAAAAATATTTCAAAGTTCACTTCTTTTGTAAAATGAGATATGGCTTTAATCTTTATTATTATGTCACCTGCTGCTGTCAATGTGCTTTAGCAGGTAGGTACAGCTGATTGCATTTGAACATGTAGACCTACCCTATGTGGAGGTAGTTACAGTGACAATCAACATGGCTTACAAAATCAGAATAGCTGTTGAATGAGCCAATACCAGTAGCTTATTTTTTTGAATGAAGGTACTGTTGATATTATTTTGTTTAGCCAGGATATGCTCAGATTGAGTGGTAATTGAAGTCATATCTATGAAGTTGGCATCAAATAGGTGATACTTAGTTTGTGCAGCCAAATGAAATCCTGAATGCAGGAGGTTGTTGCTGAAATGTTCAGTTTAGTCCTGTGAAAGCAATGTTGTGTTTGAAAGTAAGTATTTTAATTTGGGATATCCTTGATGTTTAACCATTTAGAGACCCAAGTAGTTGGGCAGAGATTATGTGAACTGTTGGCTCCCCTCAACCTCCAATAAAGTATATACCTAAATTCTACTTTAGGCATCACAGTTTCATTCTTTAGGGTCCATTTGTTTTTCATTTCCCTTATCTTATATTGCATATATATAAATGAACTCAGTTATCCTTGGAACTGTTAAAGGTTCTCATATGGTCACAATTTTTAAATGGCATTTCCTTACTGAAATAACTTTCCTGCTAGTGCTAATAAATATTCTCCAGCTATCATGTAGTTTTAAACCATTAGAAAATTCCTTTGAGATAGAGGCACATACTTACTGCTTTCAATTCTTACTTAAAGCAACTGACACATCTTGAACTTTGCTTCCTTTCAGCAGTGAGAAGATTGATGTTAGAACAGTTAATTGAACTTACAGCAGCTCAAGGGCTGAAAAGTTTCCACCACTCTTTAATGAAGTACTTTTCAAAAAAAGTACAGTATCTCACTTTTATTTTTTTTTCTTTCTGCAGAATAATGCCACATAAATTGTTCTTTACAGAACAAAGTACTTCCAATTATTGAAAAAAGACCAAGAGGTATCACCTACCTTTGCCTTAAAATTCTCTTAATTTGCAAGTATAACCCTTAATATGAGTTTAACTATATGAGTTTAACTAGGATTCAGGGGTGATTTGGACATATAAACCCAGAATAAAGACAATGTGGATTTAGAGATGCAGGTCCACCACAAGGGTTTTCTCTGCTCATCAGTTCTTACTGATCTCTTACTGCTGAAATGCAAAGCAGATGGTCCTATTTTCTGGTTTTATAAGCTGTTTGTGAAATACAGCCTTGTATCACTTAAAGAGTTCTGATATTTCCTGAGGTGAGTTTTCAGGTTTTTTTAAAGAAGTGTCCATCACTTTTTAGAAAAAAAGTCAGTGAGTCCAGGAATGGATACACTGCTCAAGGGAACTAATTAATTAAATAGGTTTGAATAGATCAGCATGGAACAGAAGATATTTAAAGTACTTTTTTTTTTCCTGCTTGTTGCTGCACCATGGTGACTAATGTTTAGTTAGTCCCCACAGCGAGATATTGAGAGATTTTTCTCAAGATCTCGTGCTGTTTTAAAAGGAAACAATGGCTTGTGGTAAAGTCAACTCATGCTGAGATACATTAACTGCACCATCTTATCAGCTGATAATCGTGCTATTAACACATAACCCACTGTGTATATTTGTGAATTAGGATGTTTCCTTGTGAATTGAATTGAGCAATTTTCTTTGAAACAGCAAGTATTGGGCATTTTGGGACTATTTTTTCCCTTATCTTATATTGCATATATATAAATGAACTCAGTTATCCTTGGAACTGTTAAAGGTTCTCATATGGTCACAATTTTTAAATGGCATTTCCTTACTGAAATAACTTTCCTGCTAGTGCTAATAAATATTCTCCAGCTATCATGTAGTTTTAAACCATTAGAAAATTCCTTTGAGATAGAGGCACATACTTACTGCTTTCAATTCTTACTTAAAGCAACTGACACATCTTGAACTTTGCTTCCTTTCAGCAGTGAGAAGATTGATGTTAGAACAGTTAATTGAACTTACAGCAGCTCAAGGGCTGAAAAGTTTCCACCACTCTTTAATGAAGTACTTTTCAAAAAAAGTACAGTATCTCACTTTTAATTTTTTTTCTTTCTGCAGAATAATGCCACATAAATTGTTCTTTACAGAACAAAGTACTTCCAATTATTGAAAAAAGACCAAGAGGTATCACCTACCTTTGCCTTAAAATTCTCTTAATTTGCAAGTATAACCCTTAATATGAGTTTAACTATATGAGTTTAACTAGGATTCAGGGGTGATTTGGACATATAAACCCAGAATAAAGACAATGTGGATTTAGAGATGCAGGTCCACCACAAGGGTTTTCTCTGCTCATCAGTTCTTACTGATCTCTTACTGCTGAAATGCAAAGCAGATGGTCCTATTTTCTGGTTTTATAAGCTGTTTGTGAAATACAGCCTTGTATCACTTAAAGAGTTCTGATATTTCCTGAGGTGAGTTTTCAGGTTTTTTTAAAGAAGTGTCCATCACTTTTTAGAAAAAAAGTCAGTGAGTCCAGGAATGGATACACTGCTCAAGGGAACTAATTAATTAAATAGGTTTGAATAGATCAGCATGGAACAGAAGATATTTAAAGTACTTTTTTTTTTCCTGCTTGTTGCTGCACCATGGTGACTAATGTTTAGTTAGTCCCCACAGCGAGATATTGAGAGATTTTTCTCAAGATCTCGTGCTGTTTTAAAAGGAAACAATGGCTTGTGGTAAAGTCAACTCATGCTGAGATACATTAACTGCACCATCTTATCAGCTGATAATCGTGCTATTAACACATAACCCACTGTGTATATTTGTGAATTAGGATGTTTCCTTGTGAATTGAATTGAGCAATTTTCTTTGAAACAGCAAGTATTGGGCATTTTGGGACTATTTTGGGGGGGGGGGGGGTGGGGAATACAGTCTAATTTATTGGGTAGGTTTTATTGGTTTATATTCCCTCTTTAAACTTCAGAAAGAATGTT
Source organism: Chaetura pelagica (assembly GCF_000747805.2). NCBI lineage: Eukaryota > Metazoa > Chordata > Aves > Apodiformes > Apodidae > Chaetura > Chaetura pelagica. The sequence continues at coordinate 245,656 of NW_009953202.1, read as the reverse complement.
TACTTTTATTCTATTGTCTTGCTTTGAGATTTCATTGAGAATATTCAAAGGACGTCATTCTTACAATGAAAGAAAAATATAGAAATATATTATGTTGGAGAATAATGGGCACACTATAAATTCCAAACATTTCAAAAGGGCAACGATATAATACAACAGTAAATAACAACTGTTAGGTTGTGTAATTGAAAGGCAGTTGCTTAAGTATAGCAATTTTTTTTTATCCTAGTTAAGAGGCACTGGCTGGACTCTATAGAGTGTAGCAGAAAGTCCAGTTTCTTATTCATTAGAGGAGTTAGAGATAAATACATTTCCTGTAAATTCAACATGATCAGTAAGACTATCCAACCACACATTTTTTACACATGAAAAAATAAAACAAGATGTACTCTTCCTAAAAGCAGCAATTCAAAATACATTGGTGAGATCTTCATGCTGTATTTGTTTCAATCTGAATCTCAGTCCATAGCATGAATAATGCTATAATCATTCTTCAAATACATGGAAAGAAATTACAATAAAATTCTGTGATAAAAATTAATGTTACTTATACTTTCCCATTATTGAAATATGCATAGTTACTCCTCAATTATAAACATACATTAGTAAATCCAATGCAATATTTTTCGTTTATGACCAATCTATGAACTTGCAGTGAGAGGCACATTAAAGTGCTTTTTAAAATCTGACACTAAAACAAAGCAAGGAATAGTATTCTCAACTTATAAACTCTGAAATAAATATATTTATTCTGGATTTCATGAAATTAAATTAAACTGTAGCTCTCTGCCTACTCACAAATTCATACAATTTCTTAAAAATATTTCCACCTGGAAATAAATAACTAAATAAATGATTGCAATGAAATAGAAATAGGTGCATCTTGCTGGAATCTGACACTTTTGAGGTTAAAAATAAGATTGCTGTCTTTTAATTTTGTTATGCAAAGAGGATAAAGACTCAAAAATACAGACAACAATAAGCGGTGCTATAAAGCAGTATTACGTACTCTGTGTCATATCATAGAAGTTCTTCACATTTCAGTACCATAGACTTTTCACCATAAACTCAAAATATCTAAAAATATGTAGCTTATTAATTGTCTTAAACAAGTTTTGTGAATTAGCAGTAACCAATATCAAGAAAATATCGGCTTATCATTCCATTATGCATATTCTCCATGATCTTGGGTTCCTTCTTTATCATCCCTTTGACTAAGCTCCTCCAAAAAAAAAAAAACAAGAGGCATTTTATTCAGATAAGCACAGAAGACTTTTTAACAAATAACTTTTCTTAGGTTAGCATCAGTGTAGATCATGTCTCGCTATTACACATAACTGTGGCAGACCTGCATGTTTTAAGAGTTTCTAGCAGCAAACTAATAATCCAGCAATTATGTCAGAGTGAGCTCTTGAAAAAGATCTTACCTTTTCTCTTTGCTTTATACCACCTTTTCAAAAGGATTTTAAACAGACTCTTTAGATACTGCTGTTCAGACTGTTTTTATGACGATTCTTAGAGCTCACAGACACTGAATGCTATAGAAATTACAAGTTAAAAGATAAGTAGATAAATCAAAACTAGAAGTGAAATTAGGAAAATGACCCAAAGCTAGACAATATCATAGTTGACACTAATGAAAAAATCTGGTTACATCAATCATACATAGTTAAACTTATGTGGCAGTAGTTCCACTAAATAGATAAAACTTCACAACCTACCCTTTTCACACATAGTGGTGATCTGGAAAAAAAACATCCTGTTTCATGCTAACTAATAAATGAAAGCCAAAGTATCATAACTGCAATGTTAGGGTTTTGCTGAATATGAACTTGTATAATTTCTTCTTGGGATGCTTCATATAAAATCCATTACCCACTCAGGAAAAGTAAAACAGTAGTTACAGAAAGTTTTTATTTGCTTTCTCTTTTTGTTTTAACGGAGTGATAAGACAGTATGTAGTACAAAACTATTTAATCATATTTTTAATAAGTGGGCTGAAAATTGTTTTGTTAGAAAAACTCTATGTCTAAATATATTTACTTGCAAGAAAGCAGAGAACAGAAAAACACATTTAGTTTGAAATTGAAACAATACTGTTTTCTAAATGTATGATGATTGTTAATTTCACTGTTACATTTCTTCATTAATTTATGCAGTTTATTCAGTTGAACTTGCACCTCCAGATTAACTGTTTTTAAAGTTTGATTTGCAGCAGGGGGAGATGTGCTTTAAATTTTTAAGATTTAATTACTTATTTCTAGATAAAAGAAGGGTGAGTGTCTAAGTAGGGTGACTAAGAGTTCCTTATCTCAATTAGGTAAAAATTGCAACCAGCATGCAACTGTTAAACAAAATGTGTGTACTTAAAACACACACTGCTGTATATGAAAATTGTAATTTAATCTGATTTTCTTCCTTAAGCAATGATTTTCTTAAAATCATCCAAAAATTTAAAGCTAAGGGTTAATTGTGTGTATGTGTGTATACTTCAGTCTGACTTCTAATGGCCAGACTAGGAGGATGGTGTGACATGGAGTCACAAATAATGAGGTTATTTTAATTATGTGAATAGCTAAATTTTTTTAAAGCTTACATAAGTATATAAGCAAGGTAAAAGCAGTTCAGTCAAGCAACATATGCAGTAATAGGTGAAATCTCAAAAAATAAGCATTTTTTAATATTTAGAAACCACTGGAATTATTGTATTAGCGTTTCTCTAGAAGTGTTGTAAAAGACATAACTTATGCAGTTGAAAAGTGTTATCATTGGCAAAACCAATATGTAGCCTCTAAATCATTATGATTTTTGTAGTTAAAGGGAAAAACCAAACCATTATAAATTAGGATATGAGTTTTTTAATCAAAACAAATAAAATCCAAAATCCAACCCAACCCAAACAAACCTTAAATTCTTTGCATTAGACATGAAAAGTCAGGGGTAAGACAGAAAAAGAAATAATGTGTTTCAGGTGGATTAGGTGGGACTAGGTTTACTTAAAAGCCTTTGACAACCAAGTATTATTAACATAAATAGCATTAATCACTATTAGAACAATTGTTAGGAAGCAGTCTCATGCCCACCAGTGTTACCCTTTAAAATCTCCTGATGAGCAACTGATCCTTGAATGAACAAGGTGAACAAGAAGCCTGGCAGTTCTAGGACAACTTACATTTTGCTCAAAATCTAGCTTAAGGCAGAAAGAAAAAACATCCTATAAGTGAAAAAATAAATATTTTTTTTTTAATTCAATTTTTTACAGAGTGAACAAAATAACAGTGGTTGCCATGGTGGGACCCTCTGACAACAAAATGGGTCCCCAGCCAATGGGGTGTCTTGGCCCAGGTAGATGAATGAATAAATGACCCCAGGTCAAATCTGACTTAGCCCATAAAAAAGGAGTTCCTGACTGGAAGACCTTGGTTAGGTTTTGCCTTCCCGCCAGGAAGCCTACCCCCTTAGATCAGGATGCCACCTGAGGGAACTTCTTGAGATTGAGTGACCTCATCTTTGGTGAGTGATGTATTTTTTCTAGATATATCTTTATGTGAGACTTACCCCTGTTGGGCAAGTGATTCCAGGTACCTGATTGGGAGGCTTTCCCTTTGTCTGAGTGTGCACATGTGGGATGATGATGATGATTATCCATGTTCAGATGAGTCAAAAAAGCTTAGGAATTCCTAGGTAGTTGTGGTGTAGTGCATTAATATTCCTGACCAAGACCTGAATCTGTGTTATCTTTTTTTGTCTCTTGAACTGGGGAGCCCAGAACTGGATGCAGTATTCCAGATGTGGCCTCACTAGGACAGACTAGAGGAAAATCAAGAAATCAAATCTATCCCAGGAATTTCACATGCAGCTGTTCCCCTCCTACCCCCAAGGTAATTTTTTTGCCCGGGAAGCACCTTGTATAAAAGCAGTTGAGATTAGACAGAGATGGTAGCATAAGAGAATACAGAACAGTAGGGACAACTTATAAATGGGAAAAACAAATAAACAAAAATCAGAAAAAAACCTGTAATCAATATTTTGTAAAACAGGAAAGTATTGATGCAATATGGACAAAAGGTATATGGGATGAGAAAAAAACCCCTCAAGGCATTGGGAACAAGAATGGAGTGTGGAATTAACAAACAAGGACAAGGGGAATCGTCAGGATAGACAGAATGAGGCAATGTATTGTGGTGGTCCTTTAGAGCTGCACTACTGAAAATTATCATTTAATCCAAATTGATTGCTATAATTCAATTAGAAAAATAATAAATAACCCTAGTATTACTTCCAAGTTCGGAAGATACAGGACAAATCAAGTGTAAGAACTTCAGAAATGCTATTATAGTGTAACTACTGAATGTTATAGAAAGTGGATTTTTTTTTTCCTTTGAGGAAATGATAATGTGAGGAAATTAAAGAAAATATTAATATCATAACATTCATATAGATTTCATTATAATGTGGTGGCTCTTGAGATGCATAACTTCTCTGCTGTGCATCATTGTGTATCACATTAAGGAAGTGATGGCTGGAATTCATTTCATAAATAGATAGGCAGCAATGGTCAATAAATTTCTTGCACTGCTTGATTGTGTATATGCATCTGTGACACTGTTCATATATAATTTTACTAGCAAATGATGACAAACTGGAGTTTTGTTCATTTGTTTTTTCTTCTTTTTCCCTATTTTCAAAAGAGAACAAGTTTCAAAAGCTAAGTGATTACGTTCCACCTTTAATTGAATATTCAAGATAAAATAGAAGGGAAACCATATAACAGTCAAAAGTATTGACTAATTTTCAGGAATGGACCCCTGCTAATTAATATTACCACCGGGTAATATTAATAGCTTGAACACATATGTTGCAAATAACTTTCTTAATGATACTGCACTATATTACTATAGGTACTCTATGGAACTCTTTTGTAGAGCACCCTAAAAATCTTTTATTGACTGATACTGTGAATTAAATTAATTCTCTACTCAATGAAAATATATTTAACTGTATAACAGTGAAGTAATTTGACTTGAAGTTATCATGTAGCAAAGATGCCCTAGAATTCCATGTCCAGGAATGATAGAAGTATTTTCTGACAATTCACACCACTTATGTGGCAATTTGCCTATCCAAAAAAATGTCATGCATGTTTAATTTCAATAAAGGGGAATCTGTACTACATTTACATCTAAATTGGTCTGTTAAAGACCTCAGTGGGGCAGGCATGGATCTGCAGCCTGTAAAGGATCACGGTGGAGCACATGTGAATCAGCAGCCATTGAGGATCACAGTGAGACAGACCTGGATTTGCATCCATAGAGGACCCTGTGCCAGAGGAGGTGACTGAACCTAAAGCAGGCCATGAGTGATTCTGTGGGAAGCCTGCACTGGAGCAGTCTGTTCCTCAGCAGAACAGACTGGTAGGAAGGACTCAGTGTGGGAGAGGGGTTCATGAAGGACTCTTTCCCATGGGAGGGGCCCTGGATTGGGGCAGGACGTGATATTCTCAGTAATTTGGTTGTGGGAATTGGGAGACAGGAGAGATGGATCTTTAGAGCATAGAGGGAAATCTGGTACAGCTTGATTGATTCAAAAGTTTTGGCATGTAGAACTTGTCATTTGATGATTAATTTCCAAACCTATATTATGCCAAATAGTGTTGTTTGTTCATAAAACATGCTACAATAATCTTTCCTCAGGCTCAGTAGAACAAACTATGTGACAACTGAAAGTTGCTAAGAGTATTGGTACTGGCAGTCAATGTGAGTTAAAAGGCAACACAATTTAAAAGTGTTATGCCTAATAAAAACAGAGAGGTAGAATTAAGTTTCAGGTGTCCTGAGTATGGAAGTGGAGCAGAAGGCCTTGAGCCTGTATATCATAGAATCACAGAATGGTTTGAGTTGGAAGGGACCTTAAAGATAATCTAGTTCCAACCTCCCTGCATGGGCAGGGACTCCTCCCACATTATTTATAGTGTACTGTATACACCATAAATAATAATGTTGAGAGACCTGCATGAATTACAGAATAGATCTGTAAGTTTCAAATATGTGTTTTACAAATTTATATATGAATATATTCTTGATGATATTACAGGCTAAGGAAGTTCCAATATTATAAAATGCAGCAAGACAGAAAGAACTCAAAAAATATTTCAAAGGGTTACTTGGCACAGATTGATTACTTGAGTAAGTCATTGTTGAATACTTTCTTTCAGTTTGCTGCAAATCATTATAAAAATGTTAGATTTTATACAGTAATGTAAGAAAAAAAAAATATTTTCACTGATGGTGTATATTCTAGCTTAGAGCATTTTCAAGTAATTCAAAGTATCTTCAGTCTTACAATTTTTTCCACATAAATTTAGGAACAAATTTTACAAAGTTAACTATGCTGAACGTTCATTTGCATAATTTGCTTTTTTTCATATTTACACATTAGAAAGTCTCAAAAATTCCTCTTATATCAGTAGTTAGGTTTTATACTAACTAGTACTAGCTTGAGGCAAGGATTCCTGAGAATTCAAGCACGGAATGATAACAAAGGCTGTGAAAATAAAGTGACAGGATAGTAACAGATGCTCTAGGAAGATAAACATAAATCACAAATGGTTGCTGCAACAATGCATCCTAGAGGGCTCTATTCTATAGCAAAAAGCAGAAAGAAATTATCCTGCATATGGTGAAACCTCAAAGGATAAAAGACAATTACAGCCCCATCGTGAGCAAAGAAAGAACAAAAAGAAAATTATGCCAGCAGTTTGTCCTCTGGATGGGGATGCTGAACCTCATCAAAGCTACTCTTTCTCCTCTTCCTCATCTGGTGGAGAGAGGTTTACTATATTTTGCAGCTGTATCTCAGCAGTCAAGTTTAAAATTGCCTTAAATATATCTGATTTAGGAAAACTATAATTGTAAAGAACCATATGTGATTGTGTGTGCTTTTTGCTTCAGCCTTCCAGCATAAGATGGTAGGTGACTACAAAGTCTGAGTAAACTTGGATGCAAGCAGTGTGGACATGAAAGAATTACTTCAGTGTAACAGAATATACACTGTTTCTTTATTAGGTAGTTCTTATGTTAGAGTCTGACCTGAGGTTGCTGTACTCTCACAGCAAGAGATTAAGTTCTGAAGCAATATCTTCTTACATTAAGAATACAAATAATTATAGTAAAATATGACAAAGGTGACATATATGTGTAAAAATTTTTATAAATGTCAGTAGGAGATGAGGAAACCAAATAAAGAACAAGGTAGGAACAAACTGGGATTAATCACAAAATTCCCTTGGTTGGAAAAGACCTTAAAGATCATCAAGTTTAACCATCAACCACACTACACATTCTGTCACAGATCAAGAACAGGGGCAATGGGGACATGTAGATTTTGTTTGTCAGTGTTTCCAGTAACAAAAGGTATATTTGCTAAGAACTTAATTCTGTGGTGCTATATGGATTATAAATAATAATAAAATGTGAAAGTAATAATAATATGATGCAGGCTGAAAGAAAGCTTTCAGAAGTAATAGCAAAGCAAGAGCACAGAAAGCTTATCATAAGCATCAGCAGATTTCTTAGGAGCTTAAAGGAAAAAAGGAGTTCCAGTGATGTGACTATTGTAACAAATGTTTTTGGCTTGCTAAAACAAGAAGAAAACATCTTAAAAATTTTAGATTATCATAACTGTTAAAGTTACTAAGAAAATATTCTTTTATATTAGCATACGCTATGTCACACCATTCTGTAGCAGTTCAAGTCAGTTATTAACACATCTGACACCACAGATGAAATAGCAGTAGCAAAAAATGTTGGCAGTTTTGATCTGCTATCTTGATACTATCAGGCTGAATTGAAGGAGAAGAAGAGATCAAGTTTTTAAAAAAATGGCTTTGTGCAATCTTATGGAGGCTTTCAATACTGGGTATTGCCAGACTGATGAATGATCCCATACTAACCTTTTAGGTTGTTACAGAGCTAAATAAGTCTGAGGAACAGTTAACCTCCTCACAGTAGCATCATCATCATCTAGAATAATGGATCTTGATGTTTAGGATTCCACAGTTTGGGTTGTCTGAAAATGAATATAAAACTAGTGATAACGTGACCGAGCAAATATTCAATTTGGCAAGAAGAGCATAACAGGAAAGTTATTTGAGACACCATGTAGGGTATACAGTAAGACTGTAGATATCTTTTTGTTTTACTACAGATATGTACCAATGATTGAAGATATAATACTGTAATGCTGCTAATTATGGCAAAAACTGTGGATACAGAACTTTTAAAAAATCTTCAGTATCAACATCAACTAATAACAGCTTCAAGCTGTTAATTAGGTGTCAAAATTGCTCTTGGATTTACATATGACTTCATAAAGAATGGATAAAATAGACAACAGCTTTTAAAAATACTGGGGGAATAAATAAAAATTGTTTATAATAGTTTAGGAGGCACTTGAATGCCATTATGTAGCTAAATTTATAGAAAATGGGAGTTCAGCCAGCAGGCAAATGAAAGAGTTCCTCTTCAGATTATTTTACTTGAATATTGAACTGTTTTTCTGTGCATGTAACACTAATAATGAAGTTTTGTAGGATTAGGAAGCAAATTTTTTATTCAACTGGTAACAGTTACCTTGTGTGCAAAGAAAATTAGATGGTGGATTAATAAGATCAGTAAGATTGTTGTGTAACAAACATTATTTAAGCACTTCTGTATTTTAGTATTATAAGCATATGCTAAATATTAAATAACAAGATGGTGCTTTTAGCATCATATTCATTAGAAAAAAATCTAGGTGGACACTGTTCATGTTGAAATGGATTTTTTTGTTATTCCACTTCCGGGTGGAATTGACGCTAGAAAGTTTGGAACAAAGATATGAGAATTTACTGTTCAGCCAGGCTAAGATAAACTGTTGTATTAGATTGCTAGTGATCACATTTCATATTATCAGTGGTCTAGTGCAAAGAGATTATTGAAGAAAAAAACCCAGTGTTACTTTCTAATTTGTACCTCAGGTATAAAATACCTGATTTAAAACAGATCTGTGTCATTGTTTGTGAAGCTGCCAGTTCTTTCAAATCTGTGTCCCATCAGGAGCAGAATTTCTCTCTTCCACAAGTTGTTTTTACCTCACATCTAGTTCATTATTATTAATTTGGTTGCCTAACATTGTTTGTAATGATTTCACCTTACTTATGTGGTTCCAAGAACTCTGGACAAGAATGTTATTAGGAAAAAAGTGGTTATAAGAAATCAAAAACAAGAGCAGAATGACTAGTAGATAGAGCTTCTGCTGAATAACTTTGAAATGATATTTGCAATGCTATTACGTTTTGCAGAATCATCCTGCAATTTGCATGAAGTGTTTTCTGTTGTATGTGTATTTCCAGAGTTACAGTCACTTCTAGAATTATTATGGGCTGTGAAGGACCAGGTATTTCCTTACACGAACATGAAATGTCCTTTGAGTCAGCCGACAAAACTGACTTAAAACGGTGTCTCCACGCTGCGCTGACCCCCCTCTGTGTGTATGGGGGGGGGAGCAGCTGCTGCAGGGGAGGAGCCGTGGCCGGAAGCAGGGGCAGGACTAGGTCCCGTCTGATTGGCTGAAAAGCCCGGAAATGCAAAACTGGCGCCGAAGAACCCCATGAGAGAGGCAGCGCGACACGCCCCTCTCTCTCTCGCTCGCTCTCTCCTCGTGTGTTCGAGGCGGTCGTCTACACACACAGCCTGCCGCCGCCATTGTTCCTGCTGCGTGCTGCCGCCCGTCCCCGCTGCTGGGAGCTGCCTGCCAGCCCGCTCTGCTGCCCTGCTGCCTGCCAGCCCGCTCC
>NW_009953202.1:234333-235743 GCF_000747805.2 Chaetura pelagica | reverse complement strand
CTACCCAGCTCATCCTACCTGCACTGCCGTGGTGAGACAATTCCGGCTACCCCAGCTTATAGGGGAAAATATAATCCAGCCATTCGGGCAAATCCCTCCCCTCTGCTTCCCTCACGTGAATAAGATGTGTAACTAAGGTGTACCCATATATGTTTAATGTGTTGTAATCACTCCTTTTGAACCTCCTGCCCCAAATTGCTTTGTTTTCCCCACAATAAACCTTGCTGTTGTTAGAAATTTAGTAAGCACTGAGCGAGTTATTCACTCAAAAAAGTCAGGACATAAGTTCCTGTCTCCTCTGTGTGAGGCGATACCCACGTGTGGATCTCTCAGCAAATCCTGATAAGTTAATACACTCCAATAAGGAGACATAATAGGTCACGGATCGTGACATGGGCAAACAAATTATTATTTTTAATTATCATATCACAAAATTGATTAATATTTTCCCTCTGTTAAAAGCTTGATACTTTTCTGTTTTAAGTGGTAAAAACAGGATAGTGAGCAGATACACTGTGCATGTCATGTTATTATTAAACTGATAATCCACATCTACTGTTTAGGAGGGAAATCAACAGCAGCTCAAAGCCCTATCCATCATGGCCTGGAATAACTTCCCTGGACAACCTGTTTCAGTATGTCAACACCCTCACAGTGAGGAATTTCTTGTTAATATCTAATCTAAATCTACCCTCTTTCATCTTAAAACCATTACCCAATGTCATATCACTATGAGCTTTTATAAAAAGTCCCTCCTCAGCTTTTCTGTAGGCACTCTTTAGGTACTAGAAGGCCACTTAAGGTCTCCCAGAGCCTTCTCTTCTCCAGGCTGTACCATCTCATTTCTCTGACTGTCACATTGCCAAGGGAAGCTGTGGATGTTCCATCCTTGGAAGTGTTCAAGGCCAAGTTGGCTGAGGCCCTGAGCAACCTGATCTAGTGGGAGGTGTCTCTGTCCATGCAGGGGGGATGGAATTCGATGATTCTTTATTCTTGATTCTTGAATGCCTAATAGAATTGTGTATTTCTCCAACATGAGTTTCTGTTGTGTTGCTGTTAATGGGAGAGGTAAGACACAGGAGATAATGTCCTAATATAATTGTTTCTTCAATAGTTAATGCAGCCCGAATATGTACAACATGAATGAACATTCTGATATATTCACTCCTGACTATTCCAGGAATACTTGCTGCACTTTTAGTACAGATTACAAGCATTAAATAGGCTTCCTGATTTCTTTTTGTTCTAGAATGACAAAAAGCTTTTAAATGGCTCTTAAATCCAGGACTTACATGCTTCTTCAGAGGGAGAAAAAAAAAAAAAAAAAAAAGACAGTGATACTAGTTCATAATTAGTTTATGCTTGCTTGGGGTTAAAATTCAGGAATGGCAGAAATGGTGCCAAAATTCT
>NW_009953202.1:213953-234285 GCF_000747805.2 Chaetura pelagica | reverse complement strand
TCAGGCATCAACAGCTAATGGAAAATCGTACTGTGGCCCTGACCCAGCCTTCTTCCATGCTGATAGTGATTTGGACAAGCAATTCTTCTCTTTTCTAACCAGAGGATTTCTTTCAAATTTTATCTCTAACTTCCCATGTAGTGTGAATTAATCTTCAACATACTTCATAGTGGTTGATTGATCTTCCTAAATGAAGCCTTTATATCATTCCATAATAGGTTAATGAGAGCATTCATCTTTCCTTGATATTTTCTCCCAATATATCAATGTGTTTCAGTTACATTCTAGTATGCTTAGAGAATAGATGGAAGTCTTATAATGATTTTCTTGTAGAAATAGAATAGAAAAAATTAGAGTAGCACTTGTAAAAATGTAGACATATTCAATCTGAATAAGTATTTTCACTACCTGAATGTTTGTGTTAACCTTTTCAATTTATGTAAAAAGCAACATGCAAAATATGGTATTTTTGACTAAGTACAGCATGGTGGTTTCCTGGTGTTTCCTGATGAAACAGTAGTATTGTGTACTGGTGTGATTTGATTCTTTTTTTTCCCTGCATCTATAGCTATGTTTTCTTGATTTCATGTATCATCCTGGATCCCTAGAGATATGACAGTTTAGAACAGTTAATGATCTGTTTCATAATTATCCGGAACCGAATACTGTGTATGTTGGCATATTGCAATAAATTTACATGCCCAGAAGCTAGGAGGGCCATATGTTTGGCTTTTCTACTTAGAGGTGTATCCTGGTGCAATTTCTTACATTTGCTCATTTATCTCTTGAGTTCTGATTTTAAGTAGATTAGATACAGTGCGTTTAGCCTTGTCTCATTTCAGTCTTCAGTCTGGCCTCCACATCTACAGCATTTTCCCTCTCCTGAGCATGCAACAAGATGACTTTCTGAATGTGGGAAGATCTGTAGCACAGTTTTAACACATGAATAATTTTGTACATGAGTTTAGGTGGCGCCTGAGCACTGAGCACATGCAATCCCATGAATGAATTATGCAATAAAGCGAATCTGAAGGAGAGATTCAAGTTGTGTTACAAACACGATGTTTAAATACTCAACACAGAAAACAATGGAGACTGTGCTTGGTGATCCGGCAAGAGTTAGGATCTTCTGAAAAGCAGCATCTAGGCAAGATAAATAGGAGTGTAAATCATCTGAGACAGTAGAGTTTGGTTGTCATCATGAAAATTCCTCTGTCCAAGTACTTCTAGTATGGTCTTTCAGGAAACACACAAACCAAGCATAATGTCTGTTCCCAGCTCTCCTCTCTGCCTCTGCAAAACCTCTGCCACCAATATCCTTCCCTGGTATTTGCATTTTATGTTATTTTATCTCAGAAGTATACAAGCACAGATGAACGTACTAGCTGCACTCATATCACTAGTAAAATAAATTATAATAATTATATTAAATATAGCATGCATAGTAAAACACAGAAAAAGTCACATTTCTACTGGAAAAAAAAAAAAAAAAAAAAGGAAAAATCCACAGCAAATGCTAAAAAGGTATGTTTACGTTTTTGGTCATTTATTTTTCATGACTGTCATTAGCTAGACTGGAGGGCATCTGCCTTACTTTAAAACACTACTGCAAATCTGCAGTTACTGAGTCCTTTCATTAGTTGCTCTGTATTCATCAGGTCTTATGTATTCTTCTCTAGTTTTGTATTTTATGTTTGAAAGCATTTAGGAATCATGTGTGGTCTCTAAAGATGTGTAGTGGCTTAGGCCAGGACTTACCTTGATACAAATCCACATCCAGTGCAGAAGTTTCCAGATGTACTGAATTTACCGCACATGTATGTTTTCCTATGTGCTGTGAGACCAACATATGACACTTGCTGTGTAAAATTCTCCAAGCAAAGAAGATGTTCTCAAGTACTACTGGTCAGTGACTTCAGTGATTACTCAAGACTCTTTTGAACTGCAAGACAACTGCAGTGTATGTATCTTCTTAAAATTATGTTAAACAGTATGAATAGTATTGTATCTAAATTCATTTCACTTTATGCAAAAAACGCATTTAAAGTGTTCTATAAATACAGATTTTCCATGTATTCATTTTAACTGAAGTTTAAAAACCTTGGAGTATTCTACTGGCAGTACTATAATAAACTATGCATGTCTATTTATCTTACTATCGGTGAATGTTATAGAAGTTTTCAGGAGAAAAGTTGTTAAGTGATAATTCTCAGTATTTAACCCTATTTCAACATCTCTTTCCCTTTCCCTTCCCTTTTACTTATCCATAAATAGATTTTAATATTAGAAGTTGATTTTTTAAGGTTTTGACAAACGGGTTTCCTTTCCTTTTGCAGTTTTCTTTACTTATAGCACAATTGCGATTTTCAGAAGGCTGAAAGAATACCCAGCTGAAAAACTGTGTAGCTAAATTTGAGATATCAAGTTCATCTCTAGAATAGGAAAAAATCTGAATGGATAAACTTTATAAATTAGCCATTGTTTAAACATGGATCTGTCACAGGTTAAATACCATAATAATTTTCTATTTGTAGTATTACTTAATTTGTTGCCATCTCTTTATGATAATATAAATTGTCAATTATTTCATTTCAACAATATAATATTTTATTGCGATACTTATTTATCCATGAATAATGAGCCTCATCAGCCAAATAATATCTCTGTAGACCAATTGTATATTTTTAAGGTTCAAGCTATTACTTTTTCTAGTATGTAATAATTATTAATGCATTAAATTGCATATAATTATTATGTAGGTGGTATATGGTTATGATAAATGTAGAACAAATTGTTAAATCATTTATCATTAATTAGACCTTGTAAGTGAATAACCTTGGGTAGTGTAAAGCAAAAAAAAAATCTTGCAGAAGAGTAGATAATAATATTTTTACCTAGGTTGAATAGCTACACATTTTGAAAGGATTTAGATGCTTTGTGATAATTTGCACAGGGTGTGTGTTCCTAAATTCCACTGTTACTTGTAAAACAGGAACCAATTTTGAATTTCAGTTTCTTATATCAACTTTTAAATATCACAGAGATCTTCAGCACCTACTTACCTGCAGTTCTGAAATAATCTGTAGTCAGTTTTGCTGCCAAGACTGTCAATATATTTTCTATTAATAGTCACTGAACAAAACCAGAAATTACCCCAGGACTCCCCAGGCTAATGAATATTTAACTATTTTAAATAAAGAGTGAAGCAGGATGGATTAGCTTTTATTTACAAGACAGAAAATGAGCAAGGAAAAAAATAGAGAAAATGCTAATATGAATGGCAGTTGAATTCAGATAGTGACAGCTAAAAAAAACTATGCCAAATCAAGCAAAGAGACAGACTACTGGGAGAACAACTAATAAAAGCACATATTAATTTGCAAGTACAACAATATGGAGAAAGTTGAAGTAATAAGTCATTGTAAGACTAACAGAAACATGAACATCACATTTAGCAAAACATCATACCTGAAAAATAGTATGTTGTGTCCAGAAATAAAAGACATAAGGACAAAAGTGTTTTATAATCTGTAACAAAATACGAATGGATAATATAAATAGAAAAAATTTAAATCAGGATTGGTTTGAGTCTGTGTGATGGGTTGACCTTGGCTGGCTCCCAAGTGCCTACCGAATTCCTGTATCACTCCTCTCTTCTCAGTGGTGGTTTAGCTACTTCAGGTATTTTAGGAGACGCTAATTCATTTGTAACTTCTGAATGTTTTGCAACATACAATTTTTATTTAAATAATTATATTTGACACAAAATTTCCAAATCAGCTCTTACTTCTGCTCTCCACCATTCTAAATTCAGACACATTAAATTAATGTTGTGACTTTTAACATCTGTGATGTGGATTTTGTAGTCCTTTTCTCTGTGGGTGATAAATTTCTCCTGCTGCTGGTTCCAGCACTTTCAGTGGCACTAATTAAATAAAGTGAGAAAAGCGTCAGTATAAAATTAGGTGGGTTTGCCTGTTCCCTTGGCATAAAATTCTGTGTTTTTTACACCGAAAACCTTAGTGCAACTTAATGAGTGCAATGTTGTAATGCAGTAAGTTGTTCTATCATTTAGTATCAGGTTATTAAGGTTGTAAGATTTTTATTTCCCCACACTTTCCTAAATACATGTAATTAATGGTGGTAATTAATTGAGTTGATGAAAGTGTCAATCTCATATTTTCTAGCCTTAAAAATACATTAAGTGTACAGGTTAACTGGTATATCTCTAGTTCATAAATTAAGTATTGTATCTCTAATATTCCTCACTGTAAGCATTTGTGATTAGAGATTTTTTAGGCTGATGTAAGCTTTTATTTTTAAATTTCCTATGTCCTGCCAGTTCACACACATTTGTTTGCATTTACCTTTAAAAAAAGATTTTGTACGGAGAGACTGAAGTTTTCATTCTAGCACTAATAAAAAATATCTCTAAATGTGGATTTATATTACAGAACTTATTACATTTGTTCATTCCTTTATCATAAAATATAGTGTAGCTAATTCCTTTCTGAGGTCCTGTCACACAACTATCTATTAAAATAGAAGTTGCAGGTATTCCACTTTTTTCAAGATAGATAAGTCTGTTTTTTCTATCTCTCTTCTAGCCAGTCCTTGTTCAATTTATTAATTTAGAAAGTATGAACCTAAGATAACTTTAATTATACATATCTCTGAATCTCCACCATCATTTGTTCACAAGCTCATTGATGTCATCTGCATGTAGACCTCTATCATATGAGTAAGTTTGGAAGGAACCGTTTGTACCTGACTGGTTATTACACATTTTCCCTAACCATTCTTTTCTGGCCACTGTCAAAGAGAGATTAAATTAGTAAATAAAACTTTAATCTGACTGTGAGGTTTGACTAATTTTACTTCTTATGCAGAAATGTATAATTTAGTTCTTATGTATCATTCTATGTTAAATGTGTCTATTTAAAAGTAAGATGTTCTATACAACTTGCTTTAACCAGTCACATCTTGTTTCAGTGTTAGTACTACATGACAGTACAATACTGTTACTCTGAAAGAAAGGCATGTCTTAAGAATGTATTCAGAGTTAATATTTCACTAAACAGGGGCTGCATACAAGCAGACTGTGTCATGTTGTGGTCCCACTGCACATATTCAACACTGACTTAGAATCCTACTGCATCTATTCTCTGTTAACTAAAACGCCACCTAAAAACCCAATCTTGGAGCCAAATGGGGCTTGTTGTTACACCTTGGTACACTCTTTGATTTCAGATTATCTGTTCACTGATTACTGTGATATTATGTTGCTCTAAAACAGGCCTCATTCTTCCCTGACATTTATATAAGCTTGGAAAAATGTAAGTTGTTAAGTATGCTCTTCTGAGGCAACAAGTCTTCTGGCAGTGTTCCTAAGAAAGCTCTACATCAGTCCCTATTTTAGGTACTTCCACAACAAAATCTAGCCTAAGATAAAGAAAAAACGGATTTTTAAATATTATTTATTATGTCTCATTGGAAAATCACTTTATGCTAACACTTTACTGTTCTCTGTATGTAAGATGATAACTGTCTTTTTTAAAATGCTCTGAAATTGGGAGCAGAAAGTGATAATGTAAAAGCATTTAAATTACACACTTTTACTCTAAATTGCTTATACTTTTGTTTTTAATGTGCTGCTAGTGGTTCCTGGAGTACTTTCTTGTTCTTCTACAAAGTTTTCTGTTTTGTTTTTTTTGTTTGTTTGGTTTTTGGTTTTTTTTTTCTTTGTAAAAATATTTCAAATTATTTAAGTTTATATATTTTATATGATATATCCTTGACAGTTCCAGCTACAGGAATGTTAAATATACCTTTAATACTTGTAAAAATGTTTAGTTTTTCTGTAACAATCTCTATTTTATACATCTTTCTCCTTCTTTCCTATAATTACTCTTCATGTTTATTAGTACATTACTTTAAGTAAACATTTTTAAATATGTTAGGCATTTTTATTAAACAGATTCTACAAACCTATGAATGAATATTTAAACTTCATATTGTAAAAAAAAGTTTTTTCAAATTTTCTGCCTATGAAAGCTTATATATTTATATATGAAAATAGCATAACTGTGCAAAATGTGTTAAGTGGGGTTTTTTGTTCTTAAGGTTGTCCTGAGAATTATATTTGGGGGAAAGAACCCAAAAAATACCAAAACCAAAAAAATTAGTCAGTTTGTGACAGAAGAACTTGGATTGGTGATTCTAAAGACACTGATTCAGTATAAAACTATTATGCTGTATTTTTTACTAACAAGGCTTACAAAAATGCTGCAGGTTAAATACTTGGAATACTTTCCCTATATGTACCAGACTTATTAATGCCATTTTTTTTTAATAACATGTTCATTCAATATCCTTAATTTTAACAACTTGGAATGTAGCCAAAACAAGATATTTAAAAAAAAAAAAATTGCTGTATTACAGTGTTTTTTTCTGGAAAACATGGCCTGAAATAAGTTAGTCTTCAATATTATCAAGTATGCCTAAAGCCTATGTCATTAAAATTTGTTAGCAGCACAATTCTTCAGTTGTGTAAAGCAAGATGTAAAACAATTTAGCAGCCTGAAAACAAAAAAAGAAAAAAGAAACAAAACAAAACCACACAAACAAACAAACAAAAACCAAACCAAAACACAAAAAATCCACAATACAACAAAGCCCCCAACCAAAACAAACTGAAAAACTTCACTCAATATCAGATCATTACTAGTGAACTGTCTTCAGCTAGGCATTTTGAGGAGTTTGAGAGTAAGTACTTGTAAAGCTCACAACTGCTGAAATAGCTAAGAACATGGCATGCATAAGCAGAAATACTTCTTAAACAAATCTGTGCTCATTACCAAACATGCAGAGTTCACCTTTAACCTTATTTAGTTTAAGATGACAATCAGTCTTCCTAAAGATTGAAGAAAATTCTGCAGAAGAGTAATTCAACATTTGAAATTTTGTATACAATGACAAACAAAAAAAGAGAAAGATTTTTCCATATGTGGAAAAAGATAAATCCTCTCTAATTTTGGCAACTGTGGTATGAAGTGGATCTGAATTCTAATCTGTAAACAATACAGAGAAAGTATTGAAATGTCATCAATACTCAGTGTAAGGTTTCAGCCCCTGAGTTCTCATTTGCTTTTCATGAAAATCCATGAAAAATACTTCCTTGAAAAACCCTCTGATGATTTATAGTGTCCTACTCAGAAACAAACTTACTATATTCTAGTCATATGTAATTGACAATCTGTATTTGTGGACACCAGACAGCCATAAAAGAGCTTTTGCAGTTGCTTCAGACTTGGGAAAGAAACAAAAACTAGATGCAGAGTTCCAATATTCATAATATTTACAGTTCATTCTGAAGGTACAGATAAATTTTTACAAATGGTTGAGGCTTTTCCAGAGTTTAATAAAAATATCACGTTTTCTCTGACTAAAGGGAAATAAAAGTGATCACAGAATGAGAAGATACCTGATGTAGGAAGCAACCTCCAGGCATCATCCAGTCAAACCACTTGCTCAAAACAGAGTCACCTTCAGAAAAAAAGTTAGGCTTTCCCCTTATGTTTAAAAGGAAATATCTCCATTTCAGTTTGTCTATTTTAGCTGTTTTCTTTACTTTGCCTCCCATGCTATATTTTTACATGCTGATTGGAGTCCCCTGAGCCTTCTCTTTTCCAGGCTGAGCAGCTCCTGTAGACTTTCCTCATGTGACCGATATTCTAATCCCTTGAACATCTCTATACAAAGTACAGAAATTCAAAGTACAAAAATAGGAAAATTCTAAATTGACATTTCAAATATAAGATTTGTTTAGCACATTATCACAGATTAATTTCAATCCATGTGGTTCTAACTGGCTGCTTGGACATTATGGAACAGTAATGGAACGGAATAGTAAAGCCTAATGTGTTGCAAGCTAGCTTTGTGTGTCACAGAAGTTAATATGTTGCATACTTATAGGTCTGGTAATTGCCCAGAACTGTCACAGAATGGACAAGAAAAAACAACCACATTTTGTGCCAAACATAAACTACCAGTGCTACTGAATAACATTTAGATTTTATGTATTCCAAAAAGTGTTTCCATTGTACGTTCCTCTTTGAAACTGGCACAACTGTTAAAGTAAGCACGCATTACATTTTATACAGTTTCATTAGTTATATTCTGAATTAAGGAATAATTTTGTGAGAAGAAATACAAGAAATGTATATAACATGTTGAACCTCACAAAACCATGGCACTGCAAAGGTTAATAAAATAAAGTTTGTTAAAATCCTGGTTCTCGGCAAACCACATCTTCTCAAAGTTCTCAATCCCAAAGGTCTTCAGAATGATATATTGTTCACTGGTATGTCATCATGCTGCATTATGCAAGGAAACACAATGTTCTTTCTAAATGGGGTGTAACAGGTCATCCCAAATGCATCAAGTCAAGGAATTTAGAAAACTCATGGTTCACTGAAAGTAGTAGTTGAAAATATTCCTATTTCCTTCTATCATGTGAAGAGAGATGAAGGAGTTCAGCTTAAAAACATTTATTTTTCCCTTTCTCTTGCCACACAAATTTTCTGTATTACATTAGGAAATTCACTATTTGCTGTGTTCTGTATTCCTATTTCAAGTAAGTATTTTTTCATTAGAATATTTTTATTAGAATATTTTTTTTCATTTTATTAATTTTCATTAAGCTTTCTTTTTCAAGCTTTGATGATTATTAAAGACAGCTCTCTGTAAATATTTGTAAACCCTATTAGGTGTAATTTTGGCTGTTTTTGTAATGATTCACTCGAGTATATTGATGCCTGGAATATGGGTGGCTTAATTTATCTATAATTCTAAGGATTTTCCATTGACTATAAAAAATTAATATCAATCAATTAAAAAGTGGGAGTAAATATCAGATAAAGTCTTTTGTGCAATAATTTCTTCTTCAACAATTTAAATTTCAATAACATTTTCAAATGTATTCTATGATGTGACATGTTTGATATAAGGTCTAGGTAAAAAGAGAAGAGAAGAAGGTTTTGTTTATCTAGCATAATTTTCTAGGTTTATTGAATGCATTATTACAGTAACACTAGTCATATCTGCTCAAAGGAAACTGTTTGATACCCTAAGAAATATGGTCATTAAAAATGGGGCTTAGTATGCGTAATCATACAATAATATATTTTCATATATATAAGTTTATACTGAAATCAGGTATATTCCCCACATTCCTGTGGCATCTAAACTTTTAACTGTCCCTTTTGCCTTTGAAAATTCCATCACAATATTATTTCCAGTGCATTTTTCCTATCATTAAACTGCCATCCAAAGTTCACCACTCCCCCAATAAAAAAGAAAAAAGACAGAGAGGAACATACTTATTTAAAGAAACAAAGTTATATAATATGCAATGAAGTTTCCTAACTGCAAAAACCTACTGACTGTGGCTATTTTGGCTTTCTGGAACAAGTATTTGAATATGAAATTATAATATACTTGTGATTCAGACAATACATGTAATACACCCTCTAAGTTATCCAGTCATTTAGCAGTTGTGCAGCTTTGTAAAGTCACCAAAAAAAAGCAATACATATTTTACAATGCTTTCTGGCTTAATCTCTCTTTTCAATCATCAAAATTAACATTGGAAAGTGTTTTTCCTATATTTTTTTCTCTACATATTTATGTGTAGTGAAGCAATTTAATGAAAACTTTTTTTCAGGATATTTTAAACTATTCATGTCCTATAATATTTTAATAAATAATATTACCCATCTGCAAAGTGACATAAAATTATAGTTATTTTGATTGAATGTTGTGGCTAGGTCTTGCAATATCTGGTTTCCAGTTTTGAGAGCTATTTTGAGGTTCAAAGCATCATGTTTTTCAAGACTTGTTCTTTTACTAAAAAAATAATTTAACAAATTTATTCATTAGGACAACTAAATTGGAAAAAGTATAGGCTGGAAACTTACTCAGCATAAATTATTTAAAAGCTTCAATGAATAATTTGGTACAACATAACAATAGCAGACATGCAATTCTATTTCATAGCTTTTGTTTTTTTCAATCTAGATATGCAGCATTTGCTAGACTGGCTTCATGAACAGAACAACTTCATTGTAAAAAGTCCAGTATAAATACAATGTTAGTTTGTTGAGACTAACCTCATATTTAATGAAGTATTTGTTTTCCTATTTCCAAGTATGTGAATTATTTAAAAATAAATAACAAGTTAATAGCTTTTCTATTCTTAAAGCAACTGGAGAGTATAATAAAAAAGTTTAATTGGCCATGCATTGTGACTGGCTAAATATTTGTAGGTGTTACAGCTTTATACTGTATGGTCTGAAAATCAGCATAAATTGAAGGGAAGATGTAAGCCATAATAAAAAAAAATTAAAAAACCAAACACAAACAAACCAAAAACAAAAAACCCAACAAAGAAACCCTGCCTGCAAGTAACCCACACTGTATAGCTTAGATTTTTATTTTTAAAGGTTTTTTTTTTAAACTAATATGAAAAAAAATATATCTATTTGGATAAAATAATTAAATATTCCTATTTTTTCCCCAAGCTATGCCAAGCAAAACTGATGTAAAGGATTTGTATGTTCTTTCCTTCCTCTTCATTCCTTTTCACAATGAATTCACCTTCTACTGAAGTAGAAGCAGTAGAAGCTGCAGCAGAAGTTTCAGAGCACTGGAACAGGCTGCCCAGAGAGGGAAACCTGTGCAAAGCCTAAATCCTGCATGTTTATTTAGTATTGGGGAAGGAAAATATGTTTTGTATTGCACATCAACACTAAATAACTGAGCTCATAATAGTAGCAGACACTATCATTGGTTGTAAACAACAATATGAGGAAAGCAGTGGCAAAAGCAGTTCATAATTGAAGCATTTTTCTGAGAGAACATGATGCAGTCAAACTAGTCCAGGTATTTATATTCTAGCAAAGCTGATTAAGGCAAAAGATATGACATGTGTTTTTCCACTGTATGACTATTGCTGTTCTGTACAATCAAAATGTTATTTCTGTCTGCCTTGTATTTGAAATCTGCATTCATGTATCTGGCTAACTTTGTAAGGAATAATATTTTTTTAGTTCTCTTATTGAAAACTACACTTAGCTGTATAGGCCCAAAGCTTTTAAATGGTATATTTTGTTTACATATTTTTTTATTCTGCAGGGCATTCTTAAAGAAATATAGCCATAAAGTCATGTAACATAGAAAATATTAGACAGTATAAAGTGTTTGGCTCTCTGAAGCCAAACAATATCCCAAATGGAAGGATTGTTCAGCTGCTAAAATGCACTGACTCTTCTTTGACAAGAACAATTTTTTAAAGTTATAAAGACTGAGATTCACAGGGGACAGAAAATCATATGTGGATATTTCACTGCACATTGCAGTATGCACAAAGAATACTTCTCCCATATTTGTCCCTCAATAAAACCGTAAAATAGATCTAAGCAGATGCAGGCAAATTATAATATAATGAGTTCAGTTTTGCTAAGTTCTAAGATGAACTGGTCTGGCAGTTACTTATTTGCAGTACAAGCCACCAAATGGGAAGGATTAATTTTAATGCCAGTTTTTTTTAATTAGTGAGAACAAACATACTTTCACTGTTTCAAAAATCCCCATATGTAAAGCATACATTAACTTGAGAAGTGCCATTAGGTGCAAACTCAAACCAAACTATAGTATTGCCGAGCACAGGTTATGCTGCCCGTTTATCTGGTCTTGATCAACCAAATTCACAAGTAAATTCAGGCTTCTTAACTATTTTAAGTGTATCTACTGTCTTTGAATATGTGTGAACTCCACGTGTGTTTACTCTCCAAGAACAATGAGCAGAGTTAACAAAGTGCTAAGCAGAAGGAGAGGTACCCAACCTTAGCTCTCTGCTAATATAGAGGTTAGTGATAAGTGCTGTGCTGACAGGTTTTCACACTTACTTAAAGCATGGGCTGAACAAGCCCACATCTGCCTGTGAAACTTAACATAATTAGCACTACTACATGTTATTACTAACCTTGAAAACTTTACATCCATCACAGACAAATCTGTTACTTTATATAATGCAGTAGTAGCATATGTTCATCGGTTACATAGAGAAGAAGAAGAGGGAGCTTGGTATTTACTCATAGATTTTATCAATACTTGCTCACAGTGGAGGATTAATAAGATTTCAGAATCCTGCTTGCCATTGTAGATAATAGATTTTTTTGAATATGGGTTTTTCTGAAATGTTATTTTTTCCTTTCCTTTCTCTTTGAATATATTCTTTGTTCTCACTGACACATCTTCCAACATCCCACTCAAATGAAGTGTCCAGTTAAATAGTTTGACAATACATGGCTCTTCATGCCTCATTGTTCATTAGTGGCTTAACTATGTAATCTGCCTTTACAAAAAAAGGGATACAATTAGAAATACTAAGATTAAAAAAATATATATTCTTCATAATAGAATGAAAAGATAATTTTTTATGCATGTATTTTAGAACAAAGTAAAATATATAGGTTAATTATTTACGAGAAAGAGAACAAATTATAATTTAAACAAAGGAGTCTTAAGTAGAAATTGCTTCAGTCTTCACAAAATTAATTGGGTCCAAACACATAAGAACAGTAATGTTAGCACAGAAATAGCACTGTAGATCAGAATATGGAAAGAAAACATCAAGGAATAATTTAGTGCAAGTCTTCAGTGTTTGATGAGCTGAAGAACAAGATAAGCTAACAGTACAATAAAAGCATTGAAATAATCTGAACCTGTGTTCGTGCCTGAGAACTTCTGAAAGAGAGAAAAGGACACATAAAATTGGAAGGAAAGGGAAATAAAAATTGGAGAAGACAACTTAAGAGTAACCTAACTGTTTTCCTCACAGTCTGTGGAGCAGTGTTATTAATTACTTATATAAGAGGTAAAAAGCATCTACTATTGGTCAGGAACATATTATGTCATATCAATCCTGTTTCCTTTCTGTTATGCTAATAGGATAATGAATGAGGGGAAGAAAAGACTATGATACTTACGAAGGTCATAGTAAGGATTTAGGGACTCTCCTATATAACATACTCTCATGACCAACCTCAGGAAGTATGGTTCATATTTTATCTGTGAAAAATTGGTGTACTCTTGGATGAAACCCTACACTAAGTATTTATTATTGATTCACTGTCTATTGGAAAGATTTCAAGTAAGGACTTTCCAGCGTTTTTTTCTATGACTGATCCTGTTTAATATTTTCATTAATGAATTGGATGTTGATATACAATGTGTACGGATGGTGTCAAGACGGGAGGGGTTATAAGTGCTTTGGAAAATCAGAATTCAGTGTGATCTTGAAAAAATGGAAAAACTATCTGAAATCATCAATAAAAACAAAATATGAAATGTCACAGTTAAGAGACATAAATAACATGTGTAAAAATATGAAATGAAATTATTTGGCTAGGCATTAAGGCTGCCAATAAAGAATGTACAAATGCAGTGGAGCTACAAATCAAGTAAGGTTTTATGTGTTGCTGTGGCAAAAAAGGCAAATACATTCCAAGATTCACTTACACTTAAGATGTATTTTGCATCACATGTGGAGGACAATATTTCTGTTTGCATTTGGTCACTGGCACTGACTGTGTTGAAATTGCTATTTATGTTGGCCATACCATATGTGTTTTAAATAAGCAAATGGGACATGCACCGTTACATCTGGGATTACCTGACATCAGAGTGTGCTGTTGGACATACTGTTGTGTTAAGAGCCTGCATAATTTGGAAATCCCAGACAAAAAAAAGGTATATATACTAATGAGAAAAATCAATGTGCTTTAGTTTCCCTTTTTTTTTTTTTTTTTTTTTTCCAGAAATGATACTGATGAAGAAAGGTTGAAGGGACTGAATGTTAACACAGAAAAAAAGACTGATCTACAGAATGAGACAAAAATAGGGATACAGTAACAACCTTCCAAAATGTAAGTAGTCCTTACAAAGGAGTTGTCTTAGTGAAAAAAGATTCCAACTTACTAAATGAAAATTAATAGTTCAGTTTGATAGGAAGAAAAAATGTTTTAATTGTAATGATGGTGCAAGCAGAACTAGCTACAAGGCAGTGCAGAGAAATATCCTTAAATAGATGGGCTTTAAGGGAAAATTAATTGCAAGCTCTCAAGGTTAATTCTAAATGTAAGTAATCTTACTTTAGTGAAGAGAGATTGACCACATGGTCTTTTGAGGTCCTCCCTACGGGTTTCTTCTAACTCTATAATAAACTTCCATTTATTATTTGTTATTTTATAACACCTGGGAGACTAACTAATAAAACAAGATCCTTGTTGTGAGAGATTTAATTTTTATTAATGGAACTTATAACTATGCCCACCTGAAGAAATATTCTCTGATGTGAAAACTGAAATTATTTCCATATTGTAATTGTTAATACTTTTGTTAACAAATTGTTAATTGGTTCCCCCAAAATGTTGTTTTATGCTTTGCAATGTGTAGCTCTATGTTCCTTTTGTGCTCATATACATTTTGCAAAATTGTGTTAATGTCAAAAGTTGTTAGTTGACATAAAGGCAATAGAAGAGAAAATCAATACAATTTTTAATCTGCAATTTAAATCAACTAATGATCATTTTTAAAAACACATTTTCAGTTTACATCAATTATTTACTATCTTAATTTGAATTGTGATTTTAAATTATTCTCAATAAAATGAATTCTTACTTTGTTGCAGAGAATTTAATTACATGTCATACATATTGTAGACAATTACATTTTCATTTGCATGGTTTTACTCTCTTATTGGAATGACACAAAAATATTTGTAGTTTGTTTGTTTTTAGTGCATTAGCTACACACTGATGAATGGGTAAATTATTTTAAAAATAATACCCTCATAAGTATACACTATTTCAATTTACTAGTAAGCCACACTGGAAGTCATTAATAGAGTAGAATATAATGTATTCTTTAAAATATGGGTATTTTCTTAAAAAATACAAAGTTATTCAGTAAGAATACTGTGACAGTAACACTGGACTGACTTTAAAAGCACATTAAGCTGCCCATTGTGAATAAACATAAAAGAAAATAACTAAGTAAGCTCCATTTAGTGTTTTATTAGACTGTGCAGGGTAGACGGACTGGCAGAGGCAGGAGATATGTCGTTATAGGTGAGAGAACAAACTCCCTGATAGCACAGCTTTGTCAGTGTTACCCATCACACTCTATCCACAGCTTATGTTAAACGAGTGACTAAAAGTGTTCCCTTGGGAACATTCTGAACATTGCAAGCTTCCTTGGCAACCAGAAGTGCCTACAGACAGCCCTGCCTATCACATTTTATAATCTTTCACTTTTCATATCATCTCGTCTCCTTAAAGCCCCAGTGCAGTGTTTTTCCTGCAAGGGCATTTTGCAGTTCACAGGTAATACAGGGTACTTTGCAATCCACTGCTGCTTCTTCCTCCCATTCCCATCTTCTGGACTGTTTCTGTCCACAGACTTTATATTAAATTGTCCTCTGACACATATTAGTAAAAATCACAGAATCACAGAATCTTAGGGATTGGAAGGGACCTTGAAAGACCATCTAGTACAACCCCCCTGCCAGAGCAGGGTCACCCAGAGCACATCACACAGGAACTTGTCCAGGCGTGTTTTGAATGTCTCCAGCGAAGGAGACTCCACAACCTCTCTGAGCAGCCTGTTCCAGTGCTCTGTAGAAAAGAGAAATTTTTCCCTTGTTGTTTGGTTTTGTTATAGATGAGAAAGACTAAGGACTCATTCTGTACAAGTTCTTAAGTGCCATTTTGTTCTTTTAATAGCTTTAAAACAATTCAGATTTTATGATTGACCTGGTGGATGGCCTTACAATCCAGATCCTCAAAGATATTATTATGTTGACTGAATTGCATATATATCTTTGAGTAGCTGGCTATCGATTAACAAGCCTACCTGGAGGTTTAAAATGCCTAAGGATTTAGTACAGCACCTGAGAATTCTTACTCTTGCTGCTGAGCTCTAGCTGAGCCCTGTCTAAGCCCTTCTGAATTCAACAGACTGCATATATATATATATAAATTTTTTTTTCCTCCAATCTGGGGGCACTTCAATAAATTAGACTGCATGGAAAATAAATTGGAAAGATATTTTAGCAGAGATAGTACTAATTCTGTTAGTAAAGCAGCAACAGCAGAGTTCTCTAAAAATTAAAAAGAACCAGATATACATCATATAAGTAGTGACAGGAGCACTTCTTTTCAGGTACATGGATAATCTGCATTGAGTCTTTTTTAGGCTTCTCTGTGAAGTGTTCCAATTGAAATTTTTTTTTTAAATACATTTTCATGATAATGTATCATTTTTCTTTGAAGAATTTTCTTTTAATATTCTTCAGCATATTTTTCTTCTGATCAACCATTCCGTAGTTATAATTAGCAATTACTTTCTTTTTTACTGAAGATAATGGTACATCATTTAAAACTAATGTACCAACCAATGGGCTTAAAAAGAAAGGAGACATTTAGGGAATTTCGCTTTCCTTTTGTTTTCTGTATCAAATATTTGAGAAACTATATGTTATGTTCATGAAAACTAAGTTGCCTCCTTAAACATAATATAAAATTTATTTTTTTTTTTCTAAGATGTTGTGACAGGATCCGGGTAGAGCAACCCAGGGAGATTCATATTGGACCTGCTTACTTTCTGAAGTCTTTCTCAGAGAGGAGCCCAGGTGCGGCTGGATCCAACCTTAGTCTCAGACCTGGCCCAGGGTGAGTGATTAAAAGTTAAAGTGCCTGATGAAATGCTCCTCAGTTACAGGCCTGTTTCACTTAAACGATCTTTTTAGCAGGGTGAGTAAGAGTGGTTGAGACATACCACCACTCAGCAACTGGAATGGACCTCCGCCCTCTCCGCTTCTCTGTCTTCTTCTCAGTCACTGCACCTGCAGGCCTTAGGCCACGTGCAGCCATCAGCGTTGTCTCCAGACTCTCGGGAAGGCCTTTTGGGATGCAAACGAGGCTTTGTTCCGGTCTTATAAGGGTGCTTCGACACCACTTCCCAAAAGTGCGGATCCTGAGGGCTTGTTCTCCCACGTTGTTTTCTAAACTTCAGCCTGCAGGAAATCTTTCGACCTGATTTATAAGTATCTAAAAATGAAATTGATATGATACATGAAAATACTGACATAGCATCAACTACAAGTACACCGAGGAACAATGCAAAAATTAGCTCTTGACATGTTTTCCTACAAGAATGTATTCCTCCTGCTCTCCACAAAAGAAAAGAATGTTCTTGTTACTACTCAGTGCTGAAATTGTAACAATAAAATATTGGAACATGTGAGTATTGAACATGCAAACACATTTATTTGTGAATTGTCTATGTAGCAGATGGTAAATCACTTAGATTATCTCTGGATAAAATATGTATGTTCTATTCCCATTAGTTTTTGTGGGATTTTCTTTTAGTAGAAAGCTAACAGTGTGAGATGTTAATTTAAAAAATGTTTCTTTCTAGCAGGATTATGAATAGGCTTTGGAGAAGCACGTGGACACTATTTTTTCTCACTGAAACAAGTTCATAGTGAATCAAGAATTTGCTGCTTTGAAAAGCTTATCAGACTCAAACAGGAAAACATCTTAGGAGCGCCTATCGTTCCAACTGTATTTGATATATATGTAGATGTATCATTACTTGTGTGTGTGTTTATTTACTCTGCATGTATATTTACATATACATAATATTTATAGAAGAGGTATAAATACATCATTTAGTATATGTTTTATGTTTAATTTGTGTGCACATATAGAGAGTGCGTATGCATGTGGAACAGCTAACTAGGGAAAATTCTGTATAGGCAAATGCTTTACTTACTGTGATAATTCCGTTGTTCTTCTTCTGATAATATTTAAAGCAATGAATTTATTTTTCTTAGGAATTCTCGGGTTTCAATTTGATGTGAATTACTATATTTGTGTCTATATGTACATGTTTACTTACAGATTTTCCATACATGTAAATCTGTGTATTATTTCTGTCCTTCAAGACAGGTGCATCCCACAAAATTTACAAAGCAAAATTTCAATCAGATAGTACTCCTATGTCTTCCCTTCATCTGCTGTTTCCCTCAGGTGAGTTACACACTCAATGTAAAAATCCTTGTAATTAAACCTGGAGGAGTTTTCATTCAACAAATTTGTTCAATTTGCATTTCATTTATTTATAATTGAATTTCAAGCCTTTTTTATTATTTGATTTCTCTATGTCAACCAGTTATTTCTTGATGTTCTATATTAATTATCAACTTTTAATGTTGTGGTCACACTTTTTTATCTAAATATACCTAATGAATTTATTAACCAAGATTGGTCCCAAGACTAAACCGAGAAACTTCATAAGTAATATCATCTGTGCCTGAAAGTTCCTCTTTCCACACGATCTCTTTCTACTTCTCTTTTTTCTAATTTCCACGTTAAATATGTTTGGTCTCTCTCTACTACTTTAATTGTATTTTCCTGTGTAGTAGTAGTTCATGTACTGGGTGAAAAAAATTGTACCTACTATATTCCTATGCCTAAAAATCAGTTAAAAAGAAACCTAACATGTCAGTTTGCATTAAGCTGAGCATAATATTTCTGTCTGTTTTGCTTCAATGACATGTATTTGTTTTGCACTGGGGAACCAGCATACATACTGTAACATAAAGTGATGAAAAACCAAGAAAACCTCTGTTTTAACATGAAATATGAGTTTCAAGTTTTAATTTTTATTCTTCATCCTGCATCTTCATTTTCATTATTCAGAAAAACCAAACCAACCAAAACTTGCCTTTCCTATATTGCTTTTTAAATTGTCTGTTACTTTTTGCTGTTTTTCTGTTTACGTGTTGTGGGTGGTGCACAACGTAAGTCAGACCACATGCTTGTGCTTTAAACTATACAGTCTAATATTTTTAAGTTTGCAAATTGGGTCAAGGAAGTATTTAATAGAAGTTCTTTTTCTACAAATACGGTAGAATATCAGAACATAAATAAATATCAATATGTATTGCTCAGATTCTCTCTAGAAGTGACTGCAGGATATTTTCACTGGTGTGTGATTAGTGATACCTCTGGAACACCATGAAACAACATATCTGATTTTCCCTCTCCAACCTTGACTGCTTTACTGTTCACCTGCCAGCCTCTATGAACTGCTATAAACTGATGCATGTAACTTTAACATATGAACATGATAAGTTTAGGGTTTTTGTTGTTTGTTTTTTCTTTCTTTCCTTGTATAATATTCTGGAAATTTTGCGTTTAATATGTGTAGGACTGTAAATATGTGAGAAAACAAAGAAACAGGATGTTGTACAGTCAAACGTGGTGCAATAACAAATGCGTGTGTCAGGTTGAAGAGTCTCGTGGGAAAGATTACTTTGGTAATAAAGTAGTGAATAATGTTCTAAGACAAAAAAAGATCACTCTAATAACATTTATTCATCAAAATTTTAATTTAATAAACATCAAACTCATCAGTTTTGTCTTACTAGAAAGCTGGCATAACTAGAGACACTGACAGCAAACATGTAAAAACTAGTAGAATGTTTAATGGCCATCTTTCATGGTATACATTTTGATTACAAGAGGATTAATATATCCAGAAGTTTTATGATATTGAGTGTATTTTGCATCTGGTGGTAAGCAATTATTTTTATTTTGACTGCTGTCTGCAGACCAAAACCACTTCTTGTGTAATTGATTACATCTATGTGATGAAACACATCATTTAACATCTTTTGATATGATTAAATAATTCAGAAAGATGCAGCAGTACATTTTCCTGTGGGTTGCATGTTAGCTGGATAGACTTCTATGTCAGAAATAGAACAAGACTAGACATATATTGGGTGAACTTTCCTCTCTTCCCAATTTGAAAAGAACAAAATTTCTTTATTGAAATTCTCAATGCAAATGGTTAATTTTCTGAAGTATTCCACATTTTGCATTTTAAAGCAACACTATGGAAAAGAGGTTTTGTATACATATAAAAATATATATAATTTATATGTATTATATAAAACATATTATCTATTATAAGTATATATTATATAACTAAGTTATGTATATATAATATATATCTATATACATTTATATATATATTCAAGGACTATTCTATGACATTTACATAGATTTCTCCAGATTTCTATTTTGTTGATAGCCTCTTTCTTTTAAGAAAGGGGTTTTTTTTCCCCCCAGCATATCTGATAAACATACTGGCTGTAAGTCCCATTCATTGGTTAATCATTGGTAAGCAAGGTAATTTC
>NW_009953202.1:204766-213941 GCF_000747805.2 Chaetura pelagica | reverse complement strand
GGAAGAGGATATGTTTTACACAGTTTTCTGACTTGTATAAAACAAGAGTGATCTAGTGATCTAGAATGTAAATTCCAGACTACAGGCAAATATAAGGAAAGTTGCATGATAGTGTCTGCTTAGAATCCTTGTATGTCTTTTTAAAGACCTAACTTTTGATCTGTGATACTTAAAAAAATAATTCTCAAGAAACGTGTTTCTTAATATAGATAATACGTGTCCTGAACTGCACCAAATATTCGGTGTTTTTTCTTTATGCAGAAGGCCAAAGAACTGGAATGTTCACAGAGTCACAGAATGCCTTGAGTTGAAAGGGACCATAAAGATCATCTGTTTGAACCTTCCTGCCAGGGGCAGGGACACCTTCCACTAGACCTCGTTGCTCCAAGTGCCATCCAACCTGGCCTTGAACACTTCCAGGGAGGAGTCAACCACAACTCCTTTGGGCAACCTGTTCCAGAGTCTTACCACCCTCACATAGAATAATTTATTCTTAATATTTTATGTAAATCTACCCTGTTTCAGCTTAAAGCTGTTGCCAGAATATTTATCAGGAGATTCTACAGCTAACAGCCTTTTTCAGCTTTTCAAGCAGCTTCCTGGAAGCAAGCTGCTTCCTAGTCCTATTGGGAAGGCATCATAGAATCATAGAATGCCAAGGGACCTCAAGAATCATCTGGTCCAGCCTTTCTTGGTAGGTACATGGTTTAGATGAGACATCCCAACACCCTATCAAGCTGAGACTTAAAAGTGTCCAATGCTGGAGAACCCACCACTTCCCTGGGGAGATTATTCCAGTGTCTGACTGTTCTCATAGTGAAAAATTTTCTTCTGGTGTCCAGTCAGGATCTCCCCAGGAGTAACTTGCACCACATCTTTTTGTACCGTGGGGACCAGAGCTGAACACAATATTCCAGATGTGGCCTGACAAGCACTGAGTAGAGTAGGATGATGACTCCTTTATCTTTGCTAGTGATGCCCTTGTTGATGCAGCCCAGCATCCTGTTGGCTTTCTTTGCCGCTGCAGCTCACTGCTCACTCATTTGAGATTGTTGTCCACCAAGACCCCCAGGGCACTTTCCACAGGGCTGCTACCCAGCCAGGTGGATCCCAGTCTTTGCTGCACTCCTGGGTTATGTTTCCCCAGGTGCAAGACCTTACAGTTGTCGCTGTTGAACTTCATGATCTTTAAGGTCCCTTCTAACTCAAATAATTCTATGATTCTATGATTGTTAGCCCACTCTTTCAGCCTGCCCAGGTCTTCTTGAAGGGTAACTGTCCCTGCTAAGGAGAGATGGATGGAAGAAAGGGGAGACATTTATAAAAGTAATTTTTATGCTTTGTTCTGATATTTTGCTCTCTTGGTAATAGAGAAGACAGTAAGAGTCTCCATTGAAATGCTTGGAACTTGGATACTTGGAAAATTACAGTAAATAAGCAAAAGAGAAAATAGTCACAGCACAAGGATGATAACCACATACCTCTGATATGTCTTCCTTAAAATACTTATTAGCTATACTACATATGCCTGTAGGAGCAATAATGTTCCTATAAGGTGTCTTGCAGACCATTTATGTCCATTTTCCTGTGGGACTAAAAAGCATGGAAATTGCCCCATAGAATATGACAACTCAGTGTTCTTGAAAAACTGTATTTAGATTTTGTCTTACCTACACAAAAACAGGATAAGGATTTCACTAAACTTTCTTCTTTAGGTGGAAGCTGAGTCATGTACTGAAAAAATCCAAAATCTAGAATTTCCATAAATTAGAAATTCTATTATGCTAAGTATCTAGTATATTAAATATTAGTACCAACAGTCTTTTTGCAAATTGTTCACTTTGGTGATAACAAAGTAAAAACTTCCTGAAACTCTTGCAAATGAGTCATTACTGGTAGGTAAAGTGGCTTCTATTCAAAGAGACTTCCTCAGGCATTTTCTTTTCATGACATGATAGTCAGTATTTCTCAGTTCACATATGGTGTTAAATTAAGCTTAACTGTTTGTGTCTGCCTGGTTTGACTTTTTGACTCCCTCCCTTTTCCATCAGATAAGTGTTTTTGCCCCAAAGTGCATAGATATTTCCATAACATGTGCAGTGACAGCTACAATAGTTTCTTAACATTTTAGTTTAAAAATCATTTTCCCCTTTGACCTGATGAGTTGTACTGAACTTACTAAACTCCGTAAGAAAAATAAAGTCTAAAATGGGAAGATTCTAATATATTGCTCTTAGTTTGAGGCTACCAACTTAATTCTGAGTTAAGCAGATAAGGTCTTACCAATTTCAGCCCATTATTTGGATAAATCGGCATTATTTGCCTATTTATTTATAGCTTCCAGGAATCTAGAAAATAAATTGTAATGGTGGTCTCTTGTGTGTTACTTGCTCAATGTGACCCATTCTCTCTGATGACACCACAAGGATAACTTTGCTTAGATAAAGCAAGATGCTCTCTTAGCATGATTGTGGTGATTTGGTATACACTGCCTTAGTGTATATCCAGTCTTAGCGATGATTGGATATACACCGCCTGGGACTTCAACATTGATTGCAGAGGGTATGCTTGCAATATTAGAAATGTACATAAAGTTCATCTGGCTGTAAGAGATAAAGGTCTCGTCCTTTAAAACCTAAAAATATAGTGTATACTTGTTACTGTCTGACTGAGCACTTGGTTCATGGAACAAAATGCACCTAATTGAGATGGTAGGGCAAGGTTGCCATGTAGAGGGACCTTAGTGAGACAAAGGAGTGAGTCAACAGGA
This sequence comes from Chaetura pelagica, assembly GCF_000747805.2. Lineage (NCBI taxonomy): Eukaryota > Metazoa > Chordata > Aves > Apodiformes > Apodidae > Chaetura > Chaetura pelagica. The sequence goes on along the minus strand of NW_009953202.1, from coordinate 211,171 downwards.
TTTTCATGAAATTCAGCAGACCTGTGAAAGTCTTGCACCTGGGTCAGAACAACTTTTGCATTAATGCAGGCTGCACACTGGCTAGAAAGCATCTCTTCAGAACAGAACCTATGAGTCCTGATGGACAAGAAACTAACAAGTCAGCAATGCATGCTTAAGATAATTGCCTACTGGGCTGTGTTAACAAGACCATAAACAACAGCTAACAGAAAATGTTTCTTTCCTTCTACTCCATATTCATGAGGTCAAATCTGAAACAGTGTCCATTTTTGAGTCTCCCAGTAAAAGATGCATAAACAAGCTGCTATCCAGTGAGTGCCTCTAAGCTTGTCAGGAGCTTAGATCACACCTCATACGGGAGCAACCTGAGGGAGCTGATTGTATTTATCCTGTGGGGATAACTAAATGAAGACAAACTTATTACAGAGGTCCAAAAAGGAGTCAGAGGATCATACTAAAATGATAGAAGCAGACACTGAAGTTCATGGCAGAAAGACAAGAAGCAGTGGTAACAAGCTGCAGCAAGGGAAGGTCTGATTGAAGGAAAAAGCACTTCACAGTAATGGTGGTAAAATACTGGAACAGGTTGTCCAGAGAGGCTGATTAATAGTCATCTTTAGAGATTTCCAAAAGTCAATTGGATATGACCCTGACTGACCCGATCTAACTTCAAGCAGGAGGTTGGACTAGATGATCTCCAGAGAGCTCTTCCAACATAAATACAATCCTGTGATCAACATAAAAAGCAGCAAGTCCATCATCTTCCTTACAAGCTGCTCAGCAACTTTCAGTGAGATAAAACCACAGAAGTATTTATGAAGAATGTACATGTATATAATTTCTGTTGGACATTGCTCTTATTTAATTTGGCTTTAAACATCACAGCTCGATCTTGAAGAAAAAAATATACACTTCTTTTAAATCCTTTGAGAAATAAATGAAAATAAAAATAAAAACCTGTTAGGATAATCTGTTAATAATATGTGTAGGCATTTAGACATACCTAAAACAAGTGGCTGGTACTTCGGCTGCCCTGTATAACTCAGAAGAACTAAAATGGATATAGAGATGAACTGTAATGAGTAATTAGTTCTGATATCAGTCAAATAGAATAGACATGCAATTCTGTTTTCTACCTCTTTAATTTGATTTTACCAGTTATTACACAAAGGTATTTTTCACTTAACAAGCAGCAGGAAGATCTTGAATATTCGAGCTGGACTGTAAGAAGAAAATCATTAAGGACACATGCAGTAATAAAAAGCAAAGTATGCTGTAGGAAATAATTAGGTTGATGGACCCTCACTGCTTAAGGGCAGGAGCTATGTGGTAGAAGGAGAGGGAGGAAAGAACCTTTGACAAAACCAAATACTAGAAAAGGAAACAGTTTTGACTAAAAGTGAGTAAAGAAGTATGTATTACAAGCACTGTATCTCATTTGTCTTGAGGAAAGCAAAGCATTTCAGAAATACAGCTTCTGTTTGAGCAGGCACCATTAGGAAACAAACCATATGTAATCAATGAATGCGTACAGGTTCAGAGGAATCAGGCAGATTGCCAGGTGCCACATACTGCAAATGAGTTTTCAAACAAATGAAACCAGACAGGTTCCAGCTAATAATTTAATTCTTGGTACGCCTGTATGAAAGATATCATTAGCTCCATGTAGGGTATTGGTACTTGAAACATTTAGTTTATTTTAGTTTCAGCATACAAATTTGGATCTATGACCTACAGAAAAGAAACACAATCAAATTCTGAATGCAAGTCAATATTGGCATCATAGGAATATTTTCTATACAGTTTTTGTTTGTGTGGTATTTTACTCTCCCATCAACACAGATCTTAAAATGCCTATGTCACATATAATTCTCAAAAAGACTTAAAGGAATTTTAGTGTAAAGGATTATAACCTGGAAATTATAGCACTCCTTTTGTCTTTATCAATAGACTAGTTAACTTGATTAGAAGGAGAAAAAGCCCTAAAACAGTAGAGATATCATTACAAGTAAAGGCAGTAAGGTGCCACCTTTCTTAAACACTCCATTACTACAAGCCTGAGACATTTTTCTGATATTTTCCTGTGTTACATTTCTAATTAACAGTGTACTGTCACAACTGAGGGTCTTAATATTACTAGGAAAAAATTATTTACCGGAAGAGTTGTCAGGCACAGTCACACAGCCTGCCCTGTGGTTGAATCACAATCCCTGGAGGTATTTAAAAGATGTATAGATGTGGTGCTTAGGGATGTGGTTTAATGATGGACTTGGCAGTGTGCTTGGTTAACAGTTGGACTTGATGATCTTAAAGGCTTTTTCCAACCACAGTGATTCTATGATATGATACTGATTGAAAATTTAACAATTATGAAAAACTCACCCTGAGTTAAATTAGTTTTGGGGGTTTTGCCTTCAAACATTTCCTGACTGAATAGAAGATCTGCCTACACTGTGCTTTGCTTTGCCTATGGACATGCTTTTTGTTAATGGAAAATTTCTTGTTAGTTAATAAATATTACCAGTTTGAGATCCTCACTTAATGTGAATAATTTGGAAAGACTGGTAAAGAGATTTTTTACATCACAGATTTTTACCCATTTAATATCTTTGCATTTCTCGGTGTAGTTCATCTAAAAGGCAAGAGCTTTAACCTTTGTCATAGCCATCTGCTTAACCATAACGCTTTAGTAGTAACATATAAAAGTTTGTTTCTAAACATTTATTTTTTAATATAAGACTGATTTATAATTACCTATTGCCACTGCACTACTATTGCATCTTTTCCCATTTCAGTGATGGCCAAAATAGGATGACATTAAATATTTTGTGCCTGTGCTTTCATGAAAGTTGCTTTACTTCTTAGAAGCTGTCATAACTTTCTGCCAGATGATGATTTTAAAATTCCATTAAAGAGATCTAGGCTTACCACAGCTTGTAACTGATGCAAGCATTGCAGAGTTTATTAGTAGCATTTGTTACAAGAACTTCTGTATTTTTTGGGCAATACTGAGACATAAATGTATTTAGGGATATTATTGTTTGGGTACTGTGACATCCTTCCTTTGGAGCTATGAATTGTGAAAAGGTAGTACATATTCAAGAGTACCTTAGAGGTGCTGCTGCACAGGATGGTAATATGAGATGAATTTTATGTAGGTTTCAAAACACAGGAAGGGAATTTGAATTCCTACCATGATCAATTGAAGTTAAGGAGCAAGTCTATCATACTTTTTTAACTGACAGTTAAACAAACACAGAAATAATATTTAAAAATTCATGAACATTTTATAGTCTTCACTGAATTGTAGCAATATCATATATGCTCTATGGTATATTAAATTTGCATTATTTAGTATTTGCAGTCTCTCTATCCCTTTCCAAGCAATGCAATAAAATGCTAATTAGAACCCACGTTTGCCACTGAGGAAACTCAAGATTTGTCTACAGTTTCAATGATTAATTAACTTCTATATGTCCTTAGGAAAGTTGTGCCTCGAGACATCCTAATAATCAGTATAGATACACATTTTCAGTGGGAAAGCTACCTCAAAAAACAAACAACTAATTTTTCAATTATTGAAGAAAGATTTCTAGAAATAATGTCTTGATGCTATTTCTATAAGCCAACTAGAGAAACATCTGAAGTTGAAAGGTCCTTTACATGTGACTGTAGAACACTAACAGTACTCATATTAGTCCATGCATGCATTCTGAGTTTGGACTTGTTCCTCTGGGCACAGGGATGTAGAGTGGTTATAATATTTAACAGAGTTTTTCACTGACACTTTACTTATTTTATTTCTCCTAAGTCTCTTTTTGTCACATGGCCAAGTTTATCATCCATTGTGGTTCATTAGTTTCTGTATTAGGAAAATAAATATTGTGCACTAACTAAGAAGAAATACAATACAGTTGCAGTGAGAGCAAGCTAAACCCTGTATAAAGAATGGCTCTCAGAAGGAGTATTAAGGGTAGGGTAGAAATTGTTTTATATTTCTTCAGAATCTATTTTACTCTGTACTGCTGCATTTTCAGATTTATGTTTACTCTGGGGAAGTCAAAACACTTGCACTTAAGTATACACATGTGCCATGAAATAATCGTCAAACTAGATAGCAATGAGTCGGTCAGTTTGTATTGAAATAAGTTACTTCAAGGAAAAAAAGGGAAGAAAAAACATCATATACATAATTGCAGTATTTTACAATATTCATTATTTGGAAAATTCAGTTCAAATAGTTTTAAGGTACTTGCATATTAAACAGATGAAACAACAGTAAAAACAGTTACTGGTTTTTAACAAGTTGGAACATAAACTTCTGTATTCTATTACAAAATTCAAGTTCTATTGAAGAAAGCACAAAGTTTTACTAATACATTAAGACTTCACACATCAGTAACGTAAAATTCAACAAACTGCTCTTTAAAGGTAAGGAACTGAAAAATAGATATTAAAATCCATTTTGAAATAACAAGGACTGTAATTTTTCAACTGCTTGGATATATATGGAAAATCTATGAATATATGTTTTCAGACTCTCATTGTCCACTGAATGTCCTTCAAAGAGAACTTGGCAGAGGAGGCACCAGAGAAATGCAGTCTTAGTTTTAGAATACTACATGAATCAACAAAGGCTCAGCTCTTCACCAGTAGAACCAAGATGATGTTTTTTTCTAAATTTATGAAATAAAGAGATAAAATCTTAAATACAAGGGTGATGTGGTTCCTAAAGAGCAAATCTGATTCAAAGATGGCACGGAGCTCAGGAACATAAAATCCTATTGCTGATAAATGGTATAAAACAGATGGTAGAAATCAGCAGGTGATGGAAACAGAACAAATTTAATTTTGTATGAACTTCATCTATTAATTGGTAGTCATTTTTCCTTTCACCAATGCCATCATCACACTTCTTCTATGATGGCCTTTTTAAATTCAAATCAGCACGAAGATCAAACAGCTAGTGGAATTTAGCTAGTCTAAATTTTTTCCAAATTTCTCTACCTCCTCTCCCACAGCAGCATAAGGGGACTGGGAATGGGTATTACAGTCAGTTTGCCACAAGTAGTTTTCTGCAGCTTCTTTTTCCTCAGGTGGAGGACCCCTCACACTCTTCCCCCACTCCAGAACACCTCTGTGCCCTCCTTGGCTACCAAAGCCCTGCTACACAGACCAAGACAGCGAGAGAGAGGAGCAGCGGGCTGTGGTTTGCCATTAAGTGTAATAATCATCTACTTAAACTTCACTGTCAGTGAAGGAAGAGTTGGTATGTGAATTATTACAAGAGCTTGATCCACACAAATTGAAGGGACTGGATGCCATTCACCTGATGGTGCTAAGAGAACTGTCTGATGTCATTGCTAGGCCATTCTCTATGACCTTCAAGGAGAGTTGTGGAGGGGCCAGTCTCTTTTCAGTTGTGCCCTGTGACAAAGGGCAATGGACACAAACTGGAACACAGGAAATTCCACTTCAATATGAGGAAAACCTTCTTTACTGTAAGGCTTACGGAGCACTAGAACAGGCTGCCCAGAGAGGTTATGGAGTCTCCTTCCCTGGAGACTTTCAAGACCTATCTGAATGCATTTCTATGACCTGCCCTAACTGATCCTGCTCTGGCAGCGGGGTTGGACTCGATGATCTCCAGAGGTCCTTTCCAACCCCTGACATCCTATGATTCTATGGGTTGCGTCAAGAAGAACATCACCAGCAAAGATCTTAAACCTACTCAGTGCTTGTCAGGCCACACCTGGAATACTGTATTCAGTTCTGGACATTGCTGCACAAAAAGTTGTGGATAGGCTGAAGAGGGTTCAGAGAAGGGCCACAAATATGATAAAAGGAATAGGAAGCCTGTTGTATGAAGAAAAGAATTTTCCTGTATTTCCCATCCTTCCAAATCCTTTCCTCTGATTTTTGTCTGTATTCATATACACAGAACACAAATAAGCACAGAGCAGCAGTTTTTAAAAAGAATAAACAGAATAGTAGATAAGCAGGCACTAAAAGCTATGATGTTACTCTGTCACAGGATCTGTTGACATAAATCATTAGACTTTGTTTTGCGAGCTTGGCTTATTTGTTTATTTCTTTAATATTTTAGATTTTTAAAATCTGCATATAATATTCAAAAAAACTAAAAGAATGCAGACTGGCTATCCTTTCGTTTTTATCCACAGTGATTTTCAGCCTCCTTACTTGTTCCTTACATTCTGTCCCATCTTGCTTTTGGGAACAATAACTTTTTGTTAAAGCTTTCATTATGGTGAAGCCTAGGAGACAAACATTTCTAAAGATAACAGTGGACATGGTGCTTTTTTTGTATCTCTATTCCAAGGCAACTATAACTTCCCCTTTATTTTGTCACTTGTGCTTTCCATCATCTACTTAATAAATAATTTG
>NW_009953202.1:199415-204520 GCF_000747805.2 Chaetura pelagica | reverse complement strand
GGGGGGTGGGCGGGCAGTGGGCAAGAACTGTATAAAAGTTTGGGACTCTATAGAAGAAAAAGAAGAAGAAGAATGGGAAGAAGAAGGAGTACTTTTCCACCAGAAACCTCTTCCCCACCGACGACATCGCTGCACCGTGGGTGGAAACTATGCTCTCTCGCTTGCTGTCCTCTGTCTCTCTGCTTTCTTCTCTCTTTTCTGTCTCTGTTTTCCTGCCTGTCCTATTCGCTCTAGGGACCTTTGCTCTGTTATTCTAATAAAAGTTTGTTGTGCACGTGACATCTGACCTTGTTTGCATCTTAATTTCACCAGTTGGGATCACCTTTATAAAAAATTGCCACGTATCCGAATACCGGATCATGACATTTGGGGATCCACGACTCCAAGGATCAACTCTGAAAGAGCTACCCATCCTTGATTTACACTGCTAAGAAAGGGCTGTGAGAAAGTCTGTGGAGAGAAAAGAAAGGCAAAATTACAGAGCTAGGGTTTTTAATATGCAATTCTTTGGTGCAGAAGGATTAGGAGGGAAAACACCAGCACAGAAGGGCATAAATGCTAAAGCAAGGAAGGGTAGTCAGGTTTGTGAGAAATCCTTGGGGTAAAGCTATCTGTGTCAACAGAGAGGGTGGATGATAACAGGACTGAGGATTCATTCCAAGGAATTGCAAAGGCTGATGATCCTACTCCTCCCAACTGCTTGTGTGCCTTAGCAGGTTGATAAGTACAATTATCTTAATCCTAACAGCTCCCTAAAGACTCTTTTTTTTTTTTTTTTTAGTACATAGAACAAAGGAATGCACATTTGTGTTTTCCCATTCTTCACATTTGCTTTTTTCCCCAAAGTTTTCAAAAGTATTAAATGTAAAAAAGTGCAACAGCTGCTAGTAAGTACAACAGATTATGTATAACTGTGCAACTATGAATATTGTGCTGCTGAAATAAAAATCAGAGGATCTAAAATATATCGAGTCTTTATTATAAATTAAGACAACAGAAGCATCTGCCATTAATATGCATAGAAAGTTCCTGGTTCTTCTGATTCTTTATTATGGCATTCTTTTTGGGTTCATTTGCTTTACTGATCCACCATAGTCTTCCATGTGAACTAGATAATCTTCCTCCTATAATTATTAGATTTTTCATCACACAATTTATTATTTATTAATTATGAAGCATATAGGTAGTTTTACAGGGTGTCAAAAGGGTCTAACAGTCACAGACATCCCTTTACAGGATCAAGTTAGACCTGTTCTTGGAGTAATATATAGGAACTCTTACAGATTCAGCCCTCAAAACCTGAAAGTCTTCAGCCGTTCCTATGGTAACCAATTGGATCACTGGATTGAGAGGTACAGCACATTCTGAAAAGACTAAGTTTTAAAAATGGGGAGGTGGCTGTTCCCAAAGCAGCTTGTGACTGTGGGAAGCCGAGGCTGGAGCAGCTCCGGACCTTGTGGGAAGGACTCATGAAGGAGAGGTTCGTGGAGGACTCTCTCCCATGGGAGGGACCCCACAGAAGACCGGTAAGGAATCCTTCCGCCTGAGGAGGAAGGAGCAGCAGGAAACCCCAGCCTGTGAACTGACTCTAAACCCCATCCCCTGTCCCCCTGTGCAACTGGGGGGAAGGAGGGAGAGAAACCAGGAGCAAAGTGATTTGGGCCCGGGAAGAAGGGAGGGGTGGGGTAACATATGCAAGCCCTGCTCTTTGTGTTTTCTGTGTCCTGTGGGTGTGTGATTAGTGTGAAATTAAATTATTATTTTTTCCCCAATTGAGTCTGTTTTGCCCAGAACCTTAATCCGTGAAGAAGCCTCCTTGTCCTTTTTCTCAACCCATGAGCTTTGTCCTCCTCATCCCAGTGTGTGTGTATGTGGGGGGAGTTGAGTGAGTGGCCATGTGGATGCTCCTTTGTTGTCATGCTGGGCTGAAAACCACAACAGCAAGAGAGTACATTCTCATCCATATGGTATAATCCTTAATAGCCCATGTTTATCAAGTAATCAAGACTGTTAAATCATACATTACAAAGCACAGGAATAAATCAGTTATTATTAACAGTGTTTCCAAAGCTCGATACTTCTAGTGTGCTGTGTTATGTACACAGTTGTTTCTCTGCTCTGGTAATACACTTGAAGATAAATGGTCCCTTTAAGAAAGACCACATAATTACTGACTGAAGCTGGTTTTGTGCTGAGTGGCCTCATCAGCTGCACCTATGGCTACAAACATTAGGAGAAATCCAAAGGCAGGTTTTGAAAAGCCCACAGAGTTGCCCATGGTGCTTCTACTATATCTGATAAACTCATGTGGCTGTCAGGCAAGTACAGTCAGCCCTACTGGTGAAAGTCTTATTATGGAAGACAATATACCAACACTTAGGAGATATTTGGTTCATTTGAGAACGAAGAGGAAATATGTAGATATGGTAAACCAAATGAAACTCAGAATATTTTCTGTGTGATCACATCCAATGCTTCATTGGTCTTACTCCTCTCTCTGAGACACATTTTAAACTAGGATAAAGTTTAGTGAAATAAGCAGAGCTTAATTTGTTAGAAACTGGGGTGAGATAATAAAATCACTTGATCAAAGTCCTCATGTTTTTCTAGTTTCTTAAAAGACAGAACAGAAAAAAATATATAGAAAAAGTCATGCTATTTCTAAGCAGTGACCTTGCAGACAGCTTCATCTCTTCTTTAAGTAATTCAGTTCAATGCTTCTACATATTTTTATGTTTTAAGTTTTTTTTTCATCTCTACATCTTGTATACATGCTAGCTCAATCTAGAAAAAAAAAAAAAAAAAAAAAAGTAGGAAATTACAAGATACCTTTTCTACCTATAAGGAATTTTTTAAGTGATAAAAGCATATGGATCTGGATATATTAAATAAAAAAAATTAAAGCATTAATGGTTATGCAGATTTCCTATTGGGATGTTTTCTACTTGTTAGATGGCAGAAAAGCAGAGAAGGTGGCAGTCTCTGATTGTGGAAGTTCTTTAGTGCAAAAGATAATCTACTGGGTACTGGAGTGCTCATAATATAAGCAACTCTTTTTGAGACTCTCTTGCTGTAGGTTTGTAATGGTCCAAGGCACTTTAATAATTAGTGTATAGGGAGCCTTAATAGACTAGGGCAACTCTTAATTAACTTAACCCACAGTACATGAGTTGACCATGAGATATCAAACCACATTTTAGCTTGAAGGGTATGTGAACTCAGAGGAAATCTCATTTTTTCTAACTACAGTGGGGCTGCTTTCTTTCCTTCTAAAACAGTGTGGTTGTAGCTAAACACATGGTGCCATTCTGTCCTTTGATAGAAGCCTTTACATTCAGTGGAATTAATAAAGACTAAAGATCATTATTTCAGCATAATTATTTTAAGATGCAAAAGCTATTGTAGGGTCACAATCATTTCTCATTTAAAATAAGTCATTAAGAAGTGATTTTACTTAGGTTTTGTTATATCTCTATTGTACATTATTGATGCTTAAAAAAGAACTGGACCTATTTATTGTATGTGAAAATATGCTGATAATACTTTACAGTGGTTTTTAATTAGAAATTTTCTATACTGCTATGATTTGGTACTGAGGGAATAATTCAATACTGCAAACATGTTTTATATTTATAAAGGTTTATTTTGTACTTTATATTATATTCTTTCTTCTTATGATTTGTGATAACTCCTAAAAGCAGGAAAAAATATAAACTTCCTGAAGACAATCATCAAGCAACCTCTCTGTTTTCTTTTCTATGTTACTATTCACCTATGCAGTAATATTGTTGACAAAGTGAGTGTTGCTTTAAGAGTATTTTCTTGCGGTACCCAAGGCTGTATGAAAATAATGATTGTCACTGCTTTGTCTGGAGTACCACTGTGGGCAGCCTAAGACTGATGAAAGAAAAAAAGGTCAGCATAATTACAAAGCACCCATGTGAAAGACAAAGCTATACTATAGGGTACATATCTTTCTGAATTAATATTGTTAGCAACAGAGTAGATTAAACACAGTTGTTGGGGGTTTTGTTGTTCTTTACAGAGAGTTGTTTTTGCATTGGAATTATTAGTATTTAGTGTTGATTTCTAATGAATCAAATGAGATATGTATTTAAATTAAATGAGTTAACAGAAAGATCACTGGGCAAAGAATTTTAATCCAAGCCATAGTACTAAGCTACTGTTTCTCTCTTACCTGTATTTACTCCTGTTGCAATTTGTCCCAGCTGCTAAATGTTTTGGGGAACACACCTTTCCTTAAGATGCACTCCTGTAGTATCTTAGCCAACATCTCTGCTGCTACAAATAAGTTCAAAAACAGTCATATTCAGGTAAACCAAGCCTTCAGCTGGACAATTACATATCTCACTGTCATCAAGGAAAGCACAACAATTTAACAGTTGTGCTGGATCTGAATCAATGAACCAAGAACATAGATGTGTTTGTGATAAATAGATATAAGGTTTATAGGATATTTTCTGACAAGTGATTTTTTTAACATTGCGGAAAGAATTAAGTATATTTGTGTATGTTGCATAGTGAACTATATTAAATACTCAAAAACAGGGTAACTAGGAAAAGTATACACAGATTTGTTCCTACAATTACAGTCAAATTTAATTCATCTCATTAAAACACAGCCCTTTTAATTCAATACTGTTGCATGTATTCAAAAGCACTGCCTTTTATTGTGAATTCAATTTCTTTTATTATTAATCTCCTTATAAAAAGGAAAATTCAATCTCTTAAAAAATCTTGATCTAGTTAAATTTCCATAATTATAAATATTATATAACAAATGAGATTTAATTAGTTGCTGTCCTTGCCCATGTACAAGAGAAAAGAATCATCTTCTAATTCATCTTTGCTAGGTTATACTGAATTAAAAAGTCCCATATGTTTAAGGTGTTCAGACTACTATCCTTCCAACCTAATATACATTGACTCATAAATTTCTAAGTACTTTTCAAGTGTTTCTCTTTGTTTCTGTTTTAGGAAAAAAAAAAATAAATTAACTTAACTGCAGGAACAACACTAGAAACTAATTCCAAAATGTCCACAAATATAAACTGAACCATAATCTCCAATTAAATATTCCTGCT
>NW_009953202.1:196681-199016 GCF_000747805.2 Chaetura pelagica | reverse complement strand
CCTGCTGTAGCAGGATTTTCAATTTTCCAACTTATTTTTATTTGGCATCTAAAAATTATGGGTGTTGACTTTATATATTGTTTGACTGAATTCAGGGTCAAAGAATAAACTTGATTAATTCCCATTTAAAATTAGTTTTATATTTTACCATTCTCAGGATACTGGTCAACAGGAGGCTGAATATGAGCCTGCAGGTGCCCAGGTGGCCAAGAAGGCCAACAGCATCCTGGCTTGTATCAGAAATAGTGTGATCAGCAGGACTAGAGAGGTGATTGTCCTGTACTCAAACTGGTGAGGCTGCACCTTGAATCTTGTGTTCAGTTCTGGCCTCCTCATGACAAGAAGGACATTGAAATGCTGGAATGAGTCCAGGGAAGGGGACCAAATCTACTGAAGGGTCTAGAGCACAAGTCTTACGAGTAGCATAAGAGGGAACTGAGATTGTTCAGTTTGGAAAAAGAAGACTGAGTGGGAGACCTTATCAATCTCTACAACTCTCTAGAAGAAGGTAATGAGGTGCAGGTTGATTACTTTTTCCAAGTAACAAGTGACTGGATGAGAGGAATTGGATTGGAGGAATGGGCCTCAACTTGCACCAGGGGAGGTTTAGGTTGGATACTAAAAAGTTCTCCACTGAAAGGGTTGTCAAGCATTGGAAAAGGCTACCCAGGAAAGTGGCTGAATCACCATCCCAGGAGGTATTTTAAAAATTTATAGATGTAGTGCTTTGGGACATGGTTTAGTGGTGGACTTGTCAGTGTGCTACATTAGCAGTTGGACCTGATGGTCCAAAGGTCTTTTGCAGCCAAAGCCATTCCATGATCCTATGATTCTACAGGGTAATGCAGATTGGAAGATTCCCTCAGAAGGTCATCCAATCAAGTCTTAGGCTCAAAAGAGGGTAAGACCTGGTTTTTCACTTCTTTGTGCATACACATCACCAAGGATGGAGACTGCACAAAGCTCTGGGCAGCTTGTTCCACTGCTTGATCATTCCCATGAGGAAGAAGTTTCTCCTTTCTCATCAAAGTTTATCAGAGATTTTATGTTTGGTTTTGTTGAGAGCACCATGTAGGACAGAGTAGTAGAGAGAATATTATGTGTAATTTTTTCATATGAGTTTGAAAAAAACCTATAAAATTTCAGGAATGAAGTGTTTCGAGTGACCTGGAAATAAAATGTTTAAATATTGTCTAAAATTCTGTTAATCTAAATCCTTCATTGACAGTTAGGTTAATCTTTTAGTAGAGAAACCAAAGACTATGCTTACTTTCTACTATAATTATACTGACTAATTAAGCAATGACACATCAGGTATTAAAATATGTGCGTTACTGGTTGTTGGGCTTTTTTCTTCATGGAACTTCCAGCAAGCTATTCCAGTTAGATCAGCCATCTGTGAGCTAGAAAATGTAACATTATGTACTACAACTACAACTTTTGTCAGGGTGGCAAGTGAGACACTGCATAATTAGGAATGCAGCACAATTGTCACTCTTCCCTTAACACAAAAGACATGCCTTTGTATGGTGCCAGTGAGCCTCATGTAAATGCTTTGTTCACAGCTACATCATTACCACAAAGACATGTCTACAGTGAGATCTGAAAGTAGACAAATAATGTTACAGGGTTTCTTCATCTGTGAAGAAGTGAAAAAGGATTAGTTACATAACATTTATTAATAATTACTCAGAAGTGGAGACTGACTCACCCTAAGTCAGTGTCTCTTCTGTGACCCTTTCTGGCACAATCCTGACACACATTCAACATCAAGAAACCTAGTAGGGTTAAGCATTTTCACACTTCAAGATCCCTAAACATCTAAAGTACCCATCCTATGCTTGGACAGCATAAGTCACTTAAGAAATCAGGGCTTTCATATGCTCCCAATTAGTATTGGAATACAATGCTTATACCTTGTGGCAATGGAGACTGATCCCATATGGGTCTCTATTAACATGAGTGCAGCCAGCCCAACAAGGGAAGTGGTTATTCCTCCTCTACTAAGCTGCTTGGGAGGCCACATCTGGAGCACGGTGTTTGTTTTTTGGCTCCTCAGTAAAACAAGATCTGGACAATCAAAATGAGTCCTTCAGAAGGTCAGCAGGATGACACAAGGAGCTGGACTATAGAAAGAGTAAGCAGATGCTAGGGGAACTAGGTTAAGGAAAAAAGACTTAATAGGGGATCTCATTGTTCAATTTGGCTACCTATTGGGAAGTTAGAGAAGATAGTCAGAAAAAGGGTATGAAGCAATAGACAACAGTTGTCACAAAAGAAATTCTGATTAGATATTTGGGGGGGGGGGGGGGGGGGGTGCGGGGGGGGACAAAAC
>NW_009953202.1:186214-196540 GCF_000747805.2 Chaetura pelagica | reverse complement strand
GGGGGGGGGGGCTGGTGCAGGAGGGAAATCACAATGAAGATGATAAAACTTTGAGCTAGGTTGCCTGAAGATGCCCAAGGAATATCCATCCTTGGGTATGTTCAGAACCCATCTCACCAGGGCCCTGAACAGCTTACTCTGACTTTGCAGTTGGCTCTGCTTTGACACTAGATCACTTCCCAGGGTTCCCCTCCAAGCTTTTTAAATTATTTTTTATTTTAAAATATGTAGTGTATGATTATCACAATTCCATCTTTAAAGTATTCTAATTTTAGCTTTGTTTTTAGCCATGACTGACCTTTACTTTCCCAGCCTAATAGATTAGTGCTGAGACTGCTGCAAGGGTTAAAACATTCACAGAAGATTTATAAAACTGTTGGACACACACACTCTTATATGATCCATAGATTTAGCAAATAGTTAACAGAAACCCTTTGAGAATGTATAGAGCTTAGCATGGACAAGCTGACAGAAAGTAACAGACTAAGGAGGGGACTCTAGTACTAAAGGAGGTGTAAAGCTAGAAATGGTTTGATCAAGAAGCCAGAGAGGAGCTAATCTCCTTTAAATAATCCATGGACTATAAAATGTGGAGACAGCACTGGCAGCCACACTAGCAGCATTGGGCCAATAGCACCAGACAGTGAGCTGACAGAACTGAAGAAAACCACAGACAGAACTTGAGGAATGTCCCACAAAAAGCAACAGCAATAAACCCGTTTGTGTGCCAAGTCACACTGAACTGTGATTCAATTACCAAGATATCATACCCAGTATCACCCCACCACAGGCAGTTTTAGCTACAAGGACTCAAAAAGTGGCATGACTGTTTAAGAAGAACTATGCTAACAAGAACAAACAGCAATGAAATTGAGATATTCTGGGTTAAATCTTGTGAGCAGTTACATCTTAAGGTGAAGAAGTTGTTCAAATCATAAGGTGACATGACCTAGAGAGATACAAACACAAATTAATTAAAATCTCATTTATAGAGAATTTAATTAATGTAGCAGCTTCTTTTCATTAGTTAAAAGCTGTGCAAATGTAAAGATGAGGCAGAAGGATACAATGCAGCTTAGAAAGGTGACAGATGAGTTTCAAGGTAGATAAAGTAATAGTAATAAATTATGTATGAAGTAATGTCCCAGTACAGACCCTTGAGGGACAGCACTCATTAGTGGTTTCCACTTTGACATTGAGCCATTGGCTATAGCTCTTTGGAGATAGTCACCTACCCACTTTCTTATCCATCTATCAGTCAAACCCATATCTCTCCAATTTAGCAACAAGAATATTGTGTAGGACTGTATCAAAGGACTTATGGAAGTCTAACAGATGACACCAGTAGCTGTTCCCTTGTCCACTGAGGCAGTCACTATCACAGAAGGCCACTAGATTAGTCAGGCATGATTTGCCTTTGTTGAAACCATTTTGGCAGTCTCTAATCATCTGTCTTACATATAGAATCATAAAATCAATATTGGTCTTGGTTGATAAAGACCTTTCAGGTCATAAAGTTCAACCATTAATCTTACTTTACCAAGTCCAGTGCTAAACTATGTGCCTGAGCATCACATCCACACAACTTTTAAACATGTCCAGGGATGGTGATTTCACCACTTCCCTGTCTAGCCCGTTCCAGTGCTTGACAGCTCTCTCTGTGAATAATTTCTTCCTAATAACCACCCTAAACCTTCGCTGGTACTTCATCAGACCTTTTAATCTCATCTTATCACTTGTTACTTGTGAGATGAGCACTTGCCTCTCTGCAGCCTCCTTTCAGATAGTTGTAGAGAGCAATAAGGTCTCCCATCAGCCTCCTTTACTCCTGATTAATTAACCCTTGCTTCCCCAGCTGCTCTTTGTAAGACTTATCCTTCACCAGCTTTGTTGCCCTTCTCTGTACTGACTCCAGCACCTCAATATTCTTCTTATACTGTGGTGCCCAAAACTGAACATAGTACTCAAGGTGCAACCTCACCAGTGCCTAGTACAGGGTTACAATCACCTCCTAGACCTGATGGCTACACTGTTCCTGATGCAGGCCAGGATGCTGTTGGCCTTCTTGCCACCTGGGCACACTACTGACTCATACTCAACTGGCTATGGATCAACACTCCCATGTCTCTTTCTGCTGAGTATCTTTCCAGCCACTCTTCTCCCAGCCTGTAGCATTGCAAGGGGTTGTTGTGGCACAAGTGCAGGACTTGGCACTTGGCCTTGCTGAAGCCCATATGATTGGCCTCAGCTCATTGAACCAGTCTGTCCAGGTCCATGTTTCAATACAACTTCCAGGAGGATCTGTTCCATGACCTTCACAGGCACTGAAGTAAGGCTGACTGGTTAGTTATAATCTTTTTTAAAAGGGATGCAATATTCCCTTCCCTTTTCTCCAGTCACTGAAGGCTACACCTGACTGAATATAAAAATACGCTAAGCCATGTGTATGTAATGTTGAACTCAAGATAGACAGTTATAACTTAACAAAGAGATCTTGGAATGATCTTTGCAATCTTTGTAATCATCACTTCAATGTGCAGAGAAATCAAAACAGGCGAAAAAACCCTCTATGTGGGCAACAGTAGAAACGATGTTGAGACCATAAGGGAAGATGTCATCTTGCTGTTACATAAAACCAGCATACCTACACTGGGAATCACAGAATGTTACAGGTTGGAAGGGACCTCAAAAGATATCTAGTCCAACCCTCCAATGCTATCTACAGTTCTAGTCTTCACTTCTCAAGAAGACATACTAGAGTTAGTGGTCAAAAGCAGTGAACCAAAGTGATGAAGGTATAGAACAAGTGTCTTGTGAGTGGCAGCTAATGAGGCTGGGACTTCTTTTTGAATAAGAGGGATGGGGATCTAACCAAGCCTTAGAAAATCATTATAGGGTATATAGGTTCATGAAGTCCTGCAGTTCTGTAATTAGGGGGTACCTATTGAAACTAGTAAGAGTTTCTGTGATCAAACAGAAAATAAAAGGTGTTTTGTTTTGTTTTGTTTTGTTTTAAAGGGGAAAATTATATAACTCAAGAATTTGTTGCCTTGGGAGGCTTCGGAAACAGACAAACCCAACATACACAAGTAGAGTTTAAATAAATTCACAAGCATTAGAACAAAGCAGATACTAAAGCATATAGACAAGGTTGCATTTTCTACCACTACTAATTCACTGCTTACTGGGGAAAAAAGGAAGTTAAGGAGTTGCAGTAAGTGATAGGACTTGCATATTATCTCACAATAATCTTTCCTGTCCTGTCTGTCAGATGCAGACTACAAGGTGTATAGAAGACTCTTCATCTGACCCAGTTAAGCATTTCTCACATACTTCTCTGCTAAGTTTATGTTATTTTAGGGTCATTTCAAATCAGTTGACTTAGCATTAGAATATGTAAGAGGTCCTACATACATGCTCCTAATAAGACTTATGGATATTACAGAAGATTAATAATTCTTGCACTAGGAAGTTAGTTATAGGTATTACTACTCCCTTTCTCTTCAACTTTTTGTGAAGCAATTATATCCTCAGAAGTGGAGTTCTACACATGTTAATATTTGAAAGGCCTAGCACATCAAAAGGATGCATATGTCTATAACATAAAATGATAGTCTATATTTTATAAGCAGGCATAACTGTAGATGTGATCTAATGTTACTCCTAAAATAAACTCAGAAAAGTGAATTTTTGAGAATATTACCTCATCTGTTTGGTTGTTTGTTTGGGTTTTTTTTCCCCTTTTTTCCTGGAACCAAATGATTCCTTTTTTTTCTGATTGTTTAAAATCTCCTTTACTCTCCCATTTCAGCTAAGTTTTCCCAATATTTTTCCAGAATACAAAGCCTGATTGATATCTCTGATGTTGGAATATGAAGTATTTCACAGTAAATCTTGAGTTTGGGGCTTACTCAGCATACAGTCTGGCTGAATGCATCAGAATACTAGCTTTAATGATACTACATTATACTGGGTTTTTGTTAGGTAAAACCAATCATAGATGTGTCTATGGATGTCATGATTCTCTCTAAAGTGGAATCCAGAGGCAAATGTGTAAGAGCTTTTAGAGTTTTCTATCGTTCCATGCAAATTTGTAACAGCTTGCCCCTTCCTAATTAGAAGAGGGAAAATATAACAATTTCTAAAACACCTGGAAAAAATTACTGTAAATGTCTTCCTTTTCCAACATATTCTAGTGCTTTCCATCTTCTCTTACTGATGCCATTAAATATCAACTCTGAATTAATAATGAAGTTCATAGAAATGGGCACAATAAAGAAAGAAAGAACAAGAGAGTAGACTACTAGTCTCAGGGTAGATAATCTTTACTAGTCATGTTATCTATGGGCCACCAAAATTTTTTATTCGATGACTGCTCACAGTTAATGGTTTAGATGCTTGCAGGCATTACCAATTAAAGGTTAGGTTTTTTGCCTAGTAATTCAAAGCACGGATATGAGAATACTGAAAAAAAACCAAATTACTCTGTTATAATTTGCATTGATGCTATATTAATACATTTCAAACAGAACAAGAAAAAGCTGCATCTAAATCTCAGAAATCTATAAATCCACATGCAAAATTTATTTTTTCACTAGACTTAGCAAAACACCTGTTAGGAAGTGGCAGTTTTCATTATTACTCTGAGAGTTGTTCAGACATTAAGATGTATGAGGTTTAGCAGTGCTGATTCATCAGGTAAGAAACCTGTTTCCCACATTAAAACAGAAGTACAATAACATAGGATTGCAATATATGGAGAGAGGTGCAAATGAAAAAACTGAAGACAATTCAAATTCTCTGACATAACATAAATGTGCTATCATCTATTGATAGCACTGTTTATTCTGAGGTGAAAAAGCATTGAACAGATTGACTTTCAATATATATAGGCCAGATAAGAAAGAAAAAAACAAAATATGAAAGCAAATATTTCCTGATTAAATGGGCCTTTTGCTAAAACTAAATTATTTCTGACTTCAAGCATATGCTTCAAATAGAATCAATAATGATTAGTTATATTTGTACTGACAGGAACATACTAATAATTAAGTTATGGTCAGAGTTTCTTTGTATGAAATAAAGAGAATGTCCTTATTAATTTTTCCCATGATGAAAAGCAATTATTCTATTTTACCAATTTCAGTGCTTAGCAGTGCACATATTAGACCAAACACCATCAATAATCACCTGCCATGCTCTATTAATTTCTTTAATGTAATCTTTTCCTTGTTCTGAAATTAAAGATTAATGTACTTCTATAGTTAGTAGTAGAATTGTATAACAGCAGCATTTTATTCTTGCAGTATACTATTTGTCTTTACTCTAGAGGAACAATTATAGACAAATACTTATATAGCTGAAAACATTACCTGGAGAAATTAGGGACATTTCAGCAAAATTAATCAGCAGATTTTTCAATTAACAATTCAACAATATTCATTCTGATCTAATATTGAGGCATATCTCTGCATTTTACTGCTATTAACAAGATTTACATTGCTTTTCTTTCTATTAGAACTGTAGAAGCAATAAACTTGTAAGAAAATGAAAGCAGGTTCTCGTCTTTCTTAGTCAATGAAGTGATTTAAATAAAATGTCTTAAGTCAAAATCCTCTCTATTCAGAGATGAACAGCTTCACACCTATTACACAGTTAGGTCAGTTACACTGGTGAAGGTGATTCACCTTGATACAATGGAAATTGTTCCTCAGATTCAAAGACAAAAGAAGTATTTTTTACTCATAAGAAGCATCAACTTATATCACAAATTAATCAAATTTGTTCACTTTTACTAATTCATGAAGCCAGTTTAGATCTAGACCAAGATTTTACATTTCAGAGCTGAATTGTAGAATAATGGCCTTATTCCAAAAAATATTGAGGCAATAAAAATAAATTACCAACATAATGTTAAACCTACTTTGTAGAGTATATCCTGATTTTAAAATGGAAGTAAAGCACCTAGGAATTCAAATGCCTGGTCTGTTACAGGGATTCCTGTATTCCAACAGTTCTAATGGTAATCTATCAATTCAAAGATCTTGTATCTCTAATATGCTCTGAGCCATTAACTTAAAGATATCAGATTCATTTTACTTTTCTTCAGGAGGATTATTCAGTGGGAAATGACATTGCTGTAACTCCTCCATAGCTTTGTAAAGTCTTTCTTCAGATTATATCATTAATTTTTTCCATAAAATCATTATGTGTCCTATCAGGTAACTGATGGAGGGGAAGGAAGGGAAGGGAAAGGAAAGGGAAGGGGAAGGAGAAGGAAAAGGAGAAGGGGAAGGGGAAGGGGAAGGGAAGGGAAAGAGGAGAGGAAGGGGTAAGAGGAAGGAAGGAAACAAAAGGAAAGGAAAGGGGAAAGGGCTTAGTATTTCTGGAATAAAGTGTTTGTTCTTTATAGAATTAAGTGCACAGTAAATAATTTTTTAAATAGTTTTCATTGTTAAAAGCAGAACTGGAAATAAGGGTTTTTTAATGAAATAAAATTATGATCTTTTTAAAGCACTTGCTGATGCATGACTTACTATTTCAACATTTGGGATTTTTTTGTATTTTAGCCATAAACCCTGAAATGTGGCTCATTTTATAAAGTACTTCGTTTCTGAACAGGGTGCTAAGCTAGGCATCTCAAAATGGATATGCCAATAGTCATTAATCCTTTAAGAAATCATGAAGGATAAAATTAATGAGTGAATGATCCATTTCTCTTAAAATTTTCACCATAAAATATAACTGATTTTACAGGAAAATGGTGCCAGTGCCACAGAAGACCATTTTATTCTGTACTTGAAGTCAAGGATGTCAAGACATGTAAGAGGTAGTGGGATGCCAGGGAAAGATACATGACCAAAATCCTTCTTTTTACTCCATAACCTCTCATCTTCAGATGACATCTTAAATCATTGTCACTGTCAGAGGGTTACAGTGAACAGGGGCATTATTTCCCCAGCTACTGTAAATTACCACCTGATATTTTGCATGAACTACATGGTAAATCATGGTAACACTGCAGTATTATTTTACTATAGCATTATAAATAACCTGTGTCTTGACCATAAATCTGTATCGCCAGCAACAGCCTTATCAACAATAGCAATGCTGAATCTAAAAAAAAATGTTCTATTTTCCTATAAAAATGTTATTGGTATGCTGGCTTCGCCTAGCAAGAACCAAAACCTCACCCGCTCTATGAAAAGGAGCTCTGAATAAATATTTTAGAAGAGAATTTTAAATAATTGACAGCACTCGTACTAAAGACTCACTAGATTTTTCTGATTCAAAAAACAATGCATGCAGGGCAGTTTCCCACACTGCTCTCTTACTATTATTTAGGTGACTTCCAACAACGCAAAAGCAGCCGACAACTGAGCTCTGATACAAAAGCAATATATAGATATTTTTCTCAGGCTTGGGAGTTACTCAGAGAATTTGAGAAATAAAAAAAAGGAAGAGACAGGAAAAAAATAGATGGTCCTAGATAGAGCACTTCTTTTCCACATATTGCATTATGACCTACCAGGGCACTAGCAGTTGAATAGAGTATCTTTATATTCCTGTCCAGATTTCCAGCACTGGAAAAGTCATTAACTTTACACCAGATATGGTAACCATGGTATATGACTTTTTCATGTTTGCTATTCTTCTATGTTTATTAAAACCAGTATAGGAAATATTCATCCATTTTTCAGGAGGAGTTTTAACTGTTTTGTCCAAAATCAAATGTTTGGGTTTTTTTTAATGTGCTCCTCAGAAAGCTGTTAAGGGAGTTATAGAGCAATACCTGCCACTTTCTTTCTGTCATTCTATTCAGTATCCATTAAGTACTATAAAAAGTATCTTACTAAAAATTCAAAACTGTCTTAAAATCAGTATAACACCTTGTGTTTTACCCATTCTGCCACTGTTTATTTTATTCACAATTAGGTTTTGCTTCATCACTAGACATTTCAGAATGAGTTAAAAAGAAACAAGTACTGAGCTTTCAATTATTTCATGTTTCGATTTGCACATAAGGAGATTTTTTTTTCCCTTGTACTGACCTT
Organism: Chaetura pelagica; assembly: GCF_000747805.2. Lineage (NCBI taxonomy): Eukaryota > Metazoa > Chordata > Aves > Apodiformes > Apodidae > Chaetura > Chaetura pelagica. Next base: position 188,486 of record NW_009953202.1, on the reverse strand, counting down.
AGAGATTCATGCATGCTTTTACTGAGTAGTTAGGGTTTGTTTTTTGTTGGTTTTTTTTTAAGATTTAGCAAAGCCCTGCCAAAAGACATTTAATGCTGTCATCGATATTCACTCTACTGTCAGGGATATTAAACTGAGAAGAAAGACCTGGCACACTGACTCTCTCTTGAAGCTTTGATAGTATGTTGGCTGCAGTTTAGCAGTGTGAAAATAGTGTTGCACCGCAAGCAAAACCAGGGAATTTTCTTCTTGTCAATTTAGAAAAGTTGTGAGGAAAAAAAAACAGCTTCAGACCACAAGGGCTTTAAAGATTAAAAAGATCTCAATTTTTTATTTAATTTTTAAAGTAAAAATCTACTCTGTTCCCTTGTCAAAATTATTTGTGCTGTTATAGAGCACTGGATGTTAAGAGGCTATTTTAGCTTTCAGAATCATAAAAGCTTTTATCCAATTTCATTTCCTTACCTGTTTAGCAGCATTAACCCATTAAAGAGAAAATGTGCAAAACATCTAATTTTAAGCTATTCAGTAGACAGCAATGAACCTGAAAGAGAGGAACTGGTTTATAAGTTTAGGAATATGTATGTGTGAGAGATCTAAGTACCACTAACTAGAAAGACCTGGCTCTGTTCCTGTTTCCAGTGCCCATACCTGTGTACATGTATGTGTGCATATGTAGTTCACTATCAAACTTCCAGCAGGTGTGTTGGAGGACACTCCCATCTGGAAAAACTGCATGAATGAGCCAGTGTTTGAACAAAGACCCCAGGGATTGAGATTGGTGTCATATGGATGTAGATGCCATGTTGATATTCAAAGGAGCTGTGGATATGGCTGTGCTTACAAAATCAGTGAAGGTGTGTGTTTTTTCACCAGTGATCTTCAGTTCTGATCAACCAGAAAGAAGGAACAGCTCTTAACTGTCTTTTATGTGGACTTTGGTAGTGATGTATGGATGTGGGTGCTGCTTAAAGCAGCGGCCCATCTGTGGCAATCTGAGTGGCCAGCCATGTGTTTGTTAGTTGTGTGCATGTGTCTGTGCTTCTCTGGGGTAACCCACACATCCTCTTTACTAGCCAAACTGCAAATGGGATAAGCAGCTATGCCCATCGGACAGTTACAAAGAGACCCCTGGCATCTCAGGATGGACTGGGCTTTGGGTATAAGGAAGGAGGAAGTGCAATTCCTGGAACACCTGGATTTGGTGGCTCCCTTAACAAACTAAACAGGATCAGTGCCCTGGTAGTTGAGGAGAAGCTGGGACCTCTATCCAGTGAAGCATAAGAGGTGGCTGAGCCTGAGCTATGCAGGAGCTCCTGGAGGAAGCAGCAGAGGGCACTACTGTGGGGGATGGAAGCTGATCTCAGGGGGATCACAAGAGTCAGGGTGGGATAGACTACATGACTGCAGTAAAGACTGCAGGATTATACAAGCCCTTTATGGAAGACAGTTCAGGAAGGAAAGGAGGGGGAGTCACTCTTGATGTGAGCGAGGAGCTGGAATACATGGAGCTCTCCTTGGGGATGGATGGTGAAACAGCTGAGACCTTATGAGTCAGAATCAGTGGGCAGTTGAACATGGGTGATACTATAGCCAATATGTGCTACAGATTACCTGTTCAGGCAGAAGTAGATGAGGTCTTCTTCAAACAACTGGAAGAATTATCATATTTGCATGCCCATGTCCTCATGGGAAATTGAACCACCCCAATGTCTTCTGCAGGTATTGCAGGGCATATCCAGGAGGTTTTGGGAATGATGATGACTTCCTGACACCAATGATGAAAGAACCAATGGCAGGAGATGCTATGCTGGACCTGACACCTAAAATGAAGGAAGAACTAGTTGAGAATGTGAAGGTCAGGAGCAACCTTGGCTTCAGTGACCATGTGTGAAGGACCAGGTATTCCCTTACACGAACATGAAATGTCCTTTGAGTCAGCCGACAAAACTGACTTAAAACGGTGTCTCCACGCTGCGCTGAACCCCCTCTGTGTGTATGGGGGGGGGGAGCAGCTGCTGCAGGGGAGGAGCCGTGGCCGGAAGCAGGGGCAGGACTAGGTCCCGTCTGATTGGCTGAAAAGCCCGGAAATGCAAAACTGGCGCCGAAGAACCCCATGAGAGAGGCAGCGCGACACGCCCCTCTCTCTCTCTCTCGCTCTCTCCTCGTGTGTTCGAGGCGGTCGTCTACACCCGCAGCCTGCCGCCGCCATTGTTCCTGCCGCGTGCTGCCGCCCGTCCCCGCTGCTGGGAGCTGCCTGCCAGGCGGCTCT
>NW_009953202.1:182006-185785 GCF_000747805.2 Chaetura pelagica | reverse complement strand
GCTTGCCTGCCCGCCGCCACTGCTGCCAAAAGTCCCAGCGCCGCTGAAACCGCCGCGTTTCCAGCGTCTGCACACCTACGGTCCCGGAGCCGCGCACCGACTGCCGCCGCTTTGTGGTGGGAGGGGGGCGACCTGCGCTTGGAGTGCCTGCAGCCTCTTTGCTACCCAGCTCATCGAACCTGCACTGCCGTGGTGAGACAATTCCGGCTACCCCAGCTTATAGGGGAAAATATAATCCAGCCATTCGGGCATATCCCTCCCCTCTGCTTCCCTCACGTGAATAAGATGTGTAACTAAGGTGTACCCATATATGTTTAATGTGTTGTAATCACTCCTTTTGAACCTCCTGCCCCAAATTGCTTCGTTTTCCCCACAATAAACCTTGCTGTTGTTAGAAATTTAGTAAGCACTGAGCGAGTTATTCACTCAAAAAAGTCAGGACATAAGTTCCTGTATCCTCTGTGTGAGGCGATATCCACGTGTGGATCTCTCAGCAAATCCTGATAAGTTAATACACTCCAATAAGGAGATATAATAGGTCACGGATCGTGACACCATGAAATGTGAAATTCAGGACCCTGAAAGGAACGAACAGGGCAAAGATCAGGACTACAGCTTTAGGCTTTAGGAGAGGAAACTTGGATCTGCTCAAGGATCTCAAGGATCTGCTGGAAAGAATCCCATGGGATTAAGGCACTGGAGCATGTGTCAAATGAGGAGAGGCTGAGAGATCTTGGAGTCTTCAGTCAAGAGAAGAGAAAGCCAAAAGAGGGATCTTACCAGTGTGTATAAATATCTGATGAGAGGGATCAAAAGAAGACAGAGCCAGACACTTCTCAGTGGTGCCCAGTGAGGGGAGAAGAGGCAATGGGCAGAAACTGAAATACAGGAATACTGTTTAAACACACATAGAAAAAAACGTAAAAAAAAAAAAAAAAAAGGTAAAATTACTGTGAGGGTGATTGAACAGTGTGTCAGGTTGCCTGGAGAAGTTGTGGAGTCTCTATCCTCAGAGCTTTTCAAAACCTGACAGGACATGGCCTAATCAATCTGCTCTAGTAGACAGTCCTTTGTGCAGGGGGACTGAGGTAAATGATGTCGGTCCTTTTCCATCTCTGTCCTTCTGTGATTCTGCAATTCTTTGAAATAGGGCAACAGTTGGGACTTTCTGTGTGACAGTTTTAGCACATTATTAATGTGGATTTTATGTACATAGGAATGAGTGCGTTTAACTACTGCAAGTCAGCAGAAATAAGTGTACCTCAATTTAAAGGCTAGAAGGTAGAAATATTTCCTTGGACAATTTGACACATTTCCTTGACAATTTGAAAGATAAGTTTCTCATATTGTAGCTAAATTAAGATGAAAAATATGCTAGCTGTATCACCTATCTAACCACTCAACAAATAGCTGAGTCACTTTTAGCCAGAAGCTGAAAGTCATACAGACCGTAAAAAAAAAAACAAAGAAGATAAGTAACCTCCAGTAGTACACTTTCCTTAACTTACTAGCAAGCTTCAAATACATCTGGAGGATTCACTCGCACTATTCTTTTTCCCCACTGCCTCTCCTAACATCAAATCTCTACTAGGGATTGGTAATTTTCTTCTTTCTCTTGGGACATCGGTCAGAAGAGTTCTCAACAGAATGGCCATGTTTTCTTTCCCTGCTTGGAAAATGTGAGGGAAATCTTCAGGACACCCTAGTTGTGCTGACTAGTGACCAAGAAGATGATTCTTTTTGTGCTGTATTGTGGAGGGGAGATAGTCTTGATTCTTATCTGTTTTATTCCTATCTGTTGACTTATTTATATAGTTTAATAGACTGAGATAAAACTAGTTTTGTGGACTTAAAATAATATACAATAACATTTTAGTCACTTCTTTGACTCTTTTCAGTCTGAGAGGTCAGATTGTTGGCTAATTTAAACTGCTATGGCTCCACACTTAATTACAACTAATTACTTAATTACAACTTAATTTTTTTTCTCTGAACTTTTGTACTGCTTTGAAGCAGAAGAAATTTTGAAAGCTCTTTGTTTTGTTCAAACAAGAACAGTGAACTACAGCTGGTGGCAATGACTGATATTTATGGATTTCTCCCTTTCTGGGAGACAAATGAACTGATTCCATGTCACAGCCTCACGTCCCGCCCCAGGATCTGGCTGCTGAGCTACAGTAGCAGGGACAACTGGTTGAGAAGGCCTCTTTGGGAGGGCTCTCACATCCCTCTTAACAAAGTAATGCAAAGTAAGGCAATTTCCCAGGAAAACACAGGGCCTGTCCCTGATCCATAGACTGATATCCCCCACCAGCCTTTTCCCATCCCCATTCCCTTGACCCTGCCCAGCTAGCCCAGGGCTGTGTCTGACCCCAGTTTCCCTCACTAGGTCTGACCCCCACCTATGGGCTGATGTCCCAGTCTGGCCTTGGCCCTGGCCCATTCCCAGGGAGATGTTCAATGCTCTGGGCTGGGGCTGCCCCTGCCTTGCCCTTGTGTCCCTGGGGTGGTGGTGTGGGCAGCTTGCTGCTGTAGCACCTCTCTACACAGACCTATGCAGCGTGAGGGACAAAGAGGAAGAATGGAAAGTCCTTGGAGATCTGCAGACATATGGCATTGTTGGGATTGAGGAGATTTGGTGAGGCAGCACAACTGGAAACTAATTTCTCGAGTGTGTTTGGGCCAATTTTTTGACACCAGTTCTAATGGATGTACTGATGGTGTGACAGTCTTGACTGCAGCTATAGTCTATATATAGACAGAATAGTTTAAGATCCTGAGGGAAAGGGTACATTAATAAACACCTTGGACCTTGGTAGAGTGTACTTACACTCTCTCACAGGGTTGTGCTCAGTGAAGCCAGATTCAATGTGGCAGAATTCTTTTGGGAGGTATTGGTATTCTAAAGGAACTGTTTGCTGGAGAACAGTATTAGGAGTTCATATTATGAAACAGAAGCTGAAGAATCAGAAAAGAGAAAGATGGATAAGTTATTTCCTTCTAGTTACATACAATGAGCTGCCATCTAATCAGACCATTTTAAGTTGCAGCTGAAGAACTTATTTGGAAAATAGTATAATTTACTTAGTTCTAATTCAGCTGTACTGAGCCAAAATAGTAATTGGAAAGTATTCTGGATTTCTGAGTCCGCATTTTATTGTTAATATTTGCAGAAGAATATGTGCACCATTTCTAAATCGGTTGAAAAATTAATTTTATTTGTGACAATAAAGAAATAACAGGCAACTTTATCATTAGAAAAATCTTTTTCTTCTCTACTTTTGTGGAATCACTTAAGCCACAAAATATACCACCGTACCTAAGAGATCACTAACTGACATCTACAGACTCATCTACAGATTGGAAAATAGAGAAAAGATTATGCAGGAAATCTACTTAACTTCCAGGTCTCGGAAAGAAATATGAAAACTGAAAATATAGAAGTCTAAGACCTGGCCAGAAGGGACTGATTCAAATCCATACTGCAAACGTTTAAGTGCTTCCTCAGTTAATATCCACTTGTCAGTTGATATAACCTTCGTTGATATCTACTCAGCTGTAGATAATAAAAAATCCAGACACAGGCACCTATACAGGGTCTAGTACAATTCCACTGCCAAGTCTCTATGGGACAGCTACACACAGATGACTTTGCATGGGACAACTCTACTTGGGTCAGCAGATGCTGCAAAGCCCTTCAACGTAGGCAGGGGCCTGTGCAGTCCCATGGGGAGCTCCTAGCCCCTGCCAGCAAGCAATCTCTCGCAGAAGGCGGGGGG
>NW_009953202.1:180383-181813 GCF_000747805.2 Chaetura pelagica | reverse complement strand
GGGGGGGGGAGGTACTGCCAGTGATCTTCTAGCTGTGCCTGCAGTACACGTTACATGAGGGGGAGGCAAGGGGGTGACTGGCAAGGAAGGCAGGTGGGAAGCAGCAGGGACAGCAGCTCTGGGCACAGCTCCGAGTGCAGAGGGGAAGTCAGCCATGTTTGGCATAGTTGCCTTTATCTCATTGCCACCTCTATTTCATTGTTAATCAATTAACTTTCTCTTATGTCCACAGGCTTTGTGGAACTCCCCATGTGGCACTGAACACTAAACAGGACTGCTGTGGCGCTGTGCATAGAATTGTCCTGCATAGAGTTGTCCTGCATAGAGTTTTCCTACATAGTTGATGGCGCCGAGCTGGCCTTGGAGAGTTGTCCCATCCCAACCTGTATAAGTTTGCATTAGGTTGTACAGTGAAAAGACAGTTCCCTACTAGCTACTTTGTTTAGGCACCAGATTTCTCTCGGTTGTAGCTGGTCAGAGGGACAGCAGCAGAGAAAGAATGAGGAAGCCAGCATTCCATGTGAAGAATGCTAACCTATGGGAATGAGATATGAAATGGAAATGTAGGATGCTTATTAAGAAATAATCTGCATGTTAAAGAATCAGTAAAATATAAATCCCTGTATTCAGACAGAACTCCATTTCTGATGTCAGTTTACAAAGATGTCAAACAGTGAACTATAGAAGAGGGAAACCAAATCAAAGAGAAATTATGATCCAGATTGCACAGGCAGAGTTATGCGAGCCCAACTACAGTCCCTAGTCCTCATGGGAGATTTTAACTACCCTGATATCTGCTGGAAGACTCACACAGCCAGCCTTTCACAGTCTAGGAGGTTCCTCCAGTGCATTGATGATAACTTCTTAATGCAAATGGTGGACAAGCCGACTAGAAGAGGAGCGCTGCTGGATCTTGTACTAACCAACAAGGAGGGCCTTGTTGAAGCAGTGGTGGTCAATGGCAGCCTTGGCTGCAGTGATCAAGAGATGGTGGAGTTCAGGATCCTGTGTGGAAGGAACAGAATACCCAGTAGGACCAGAACCCTGGACTTCCACAGGGCAAACTTTGGCCTCTTCAATCAACTGTTAAGGGAAACCCCATGGGACAGGGTGCTAGAAGGTAAAGGGGCTCAAGATAGCTGGTCAACATTCAAGGACCACTTCTTGCAAGCACAGGATCAGAGCATCCCAATGGTTAGGAAATCTAGTAAGGGAGCTAGGAGACCTGCATGGTTAAAAAAGGAACTTCTGGGCAAACTTAAGTGGAAAAGGAAAATCTACAGATCATGGAAGGAGGGGCTGGTCACTTGGGAGGAATATAGGACTGTTGTCAGAGGATGTAGGGAGGCAATTAGGAAAGCTAAGGCCTCCTTGGAACTTAACCTTGCAAGTCAGGTTAAGGATATTAGAAAGGGCTTTTTCAAATACAT
>NW_009953202.1:154227-178900 GCF_000747805.2 Chaetura pelagica | reverse complement strand
TGTGGAGTCTCCTTCACTGGAGACATTCAAAACCCACCTGGATGCGTTCCTATGTGATGTACTCTAGGTGACCCTGCTCTGGCAGGGGGGGTTGGACTAGATGATCTTTCAAGGTCCCTTCCAACCCCTAGGATTCTATGATGATTCAAACTATGTTTAGTTATCAAACTCATGAAAGATCCCTACCAGCACTGCATGTAGATATAACATCATATTAGCCCTTCTCTTTCTTCACAGTGTAGGGATATGGCCACCTCCAAAGTCACAGAAGCAGTAAGAAAAAACCTTTTTAGAATGTTCCTCCTAGTTTTCCTGTAGCAGAACAACCACGCATCTGGCATCAGATGCATTGCTTTAACTGTTAAAGGCATGTTGGTGGTCCAGTCAGTACAAGACTATTTGTGCCATCCAATGGCTAGAGATTGTGTTAGGAAAGCAAATGACAGAGATTGTCCAAATGATAGAGGTGAATATTAACCCATCCTGGATGGGAGAACAGAAGTTTTGTTCTGTTTTGGTTTGTTTTTTGAAATGAATAAACTGTACATGTTACTAAAGATTTCCTGAGCTCATAATCAGGCAGTTTGACATTTGTGCATGGGCAAATATTCCTTGTTTGCAGTGTGATAGCCTTTTCCATTAAAATAATTACATTATTAAGTCAGGACTTCACTGAATGAATGTCTGAGTCACATTAATGCCTCCAGTAAGTAAAAAAAATAGCTTCAGCTCAATTTTGTAATTTTTGTGTAAAACTAGAGACAATTTTCAGCTATGGGAAAACCATATGTTGAATGACCTTGTGGATTTCTGTAATGCTTTGGGTGACTTACATTTTAACCACATTGAACCCACTGAGTGTTGAATGAGAAGAGTCTCACTCAGAGATTACAGAATGAGATCTAGAAAGTCACCAGTACTTTACAGACGTACTTAAATTTTCCTTGCATGCAGTGAAGTCAAAAGTGCGTTGTTTTTACCCCCTATCTCAAGTCCCACTAAGTTTCATTGATGCATACTAACTATTCTCATCCAGAACTAGACTCAGACAGTGAATCTGTTCTTACGGCATGCTATGCCTAACATTTAATGATCCATAGCTGACAGTGACTGAGGACCACTGAAAACAAAATTACTGTAGTGTGTGTGCATAGAATACTCCAGACCTGCTTACTGTAGGATACTGTTAGGATTTCAATACCAGGTCATACAGAAGCTGTATAATTCTAACATAATTGTATTTAAATGCAGAGAGAACAGTTGCTTGATTTGGCTTAGTTTCTGCAACCACATTGGCCTTTAATTCTGGTGAGCATTAATTTCTTCAAGCATAGCTGAACACCTGTTTTACTAGATGATGGTTGTATCACTTACTTTTAAGGTAATCTTATTATTTTCACTATAAGATGCTGCTTTTTTTTTTTTCTCAGAATATTGAGAAATTTCACCTGTTTGGGTATACTTTTTCCATTCCCAGTGATTGCTTCAGATTTATTTTCTTTGTGCTTTTCTTTATTTAAACTTTCATGTCATATAAGACAGTTTCTGATATTGGAAGTGGAAAAGAATAAAGTTTACTGATGTTAAGTTACTGCCAGCCTTTTTTTGAAGACATAGAATAGCATCACCTTATCTATGAAGACATAGAATAGCAGTCATTTAAAAATTGGTTGTCTTTTTGAAATACATTAATTTATTCTATATGAAATCTGATATTTTAGAAGCATTAACAAACTAAAGTTAACATACTATTAACTATAGTTAATATACTAGCAACTATTGTGGGTCTTTGCTTATGTAGTGTAAAGGAGGACTTTTCAATTTGCAGCTCCAGGATATTGTTAATCAGCAATTGTAGATAGTCAGTGATGTGCTTGCAGAGGTCCTAATACTGAGCTCTGGCAGAAGGAAACTATCTAGTTCAAGTAAAATTCAGTCCAGAGGAGAGGGAAAAGGAAATAATAGAATGAGAATAAAAATAAAAATGTAGATTTAGCATAGAAACAGACAGAATGAGAAGAAAACTGAATTTAAGCCTTGTGTTTCAACAACTAATTGGTGATGGAGACAAAGGATAGCAGTGAAAACTGAAAATCATATGGAGTCATACAGAACACATGCACAGTTTCAACGACAGAAATACCCAATATTCTGTAAATAAAGATATACATAATTGTCCATCCTCAATTTGCCCTTAGGCCATGAAGCAGAAGTGCTATGGTGAAGGTTCTTATAAAGTATAAACTAAGGCAGACCAAAATAAGATTAAATGCAACTGTCTACAACCATCTGGATGTTGGAAGAAGAGATGGGGAATGATAGAAACACAATGAAGTCTTTTTTAGGGAACCTGAAATGTAAAACCCCTAGGCACTAAGACAGCAGGAAATTACTTTCTCTTCTCCTCAATACTGCTAAACTCCACAGTCCCTGGTACACTTCAACAGTATTACTTTTTCTCTACAGGAAAACTCTGGGGAGAGATGGGGTTTAAATAAGAGTCAGTAAGAAACTGACAAGTTTAGTACACCTAGCATTTGATGATTCATTTTATTAGGAACAGAGGTTAATAGGATAATTCAGTCTGTAAGAAACCTAAGGATTTTTCTACCCCAACCTACTGTGCAAATGAGGATCAACTGGCAGATCTGACCAGGTTGCCCAGGCCTGTATCCAGTTGGGTCTGGAAAACTCTAAGGCTGGAGACTTCACAACCTGTCTAGGCAGCGTGCTCCAATGCTTGACTCCTCTAACAGTGAAATTTGTTTCCCTTAAATTCATCAGAATCTTATTTTGTTCAAATTGTGCCTTCTTTTTGTCATAGTTTTGGAAAGCAAATGATTAAACAACAACAGAAACACTTTACAAATATAAACTACATCTAGAAAACAGGGAAGATTTCAAATTACTTATGAAACCGCCATATGTTTAAAAGCAGAAATCTAAGCCATTTGTCTCATATGGCATGTAGATACTATCTATCCAGATGACAATTATGCTATCTCCATTCACTCTTTAGTACATCATTTGCTATAGTAACTAGCAGTGTGACACAAAGAGGGTGCTAAGATATAGGGGGTGTGGAAAGCATTTTAGTTTCTATAACTTTATACAATAGGAAAAACATTTCATCATGTATTAATAAAAGTGACAGAGCTTTAATAAAAGTGTGGAATAGCACCCTACCCCAAGGGTAAATCATCTGACACAAGTTGGGGGAAATCTTTTGACGTCAGGGAGATGTGAAAGTGTTACCAGAAGACCTGAATCATCAGCTCCAGTGGAATAACAATCAGTTCTTCCTGGACAAGGACATCTGCATTCAGACCTGAAGATGCCCCAAACATTCTTTTCAATGAAGAATGGTGTATTTAGTAGATTTAGTTACAGCAACATTGACCTACAGAAACTATGATTTTCTTTTTTCTTTTTATTAGAAATATCTCAGAGAAAAGTTTGCCTTACCCTCTCCAACATGCACCGGTTAACTGCAATGAACCTCATGCTTTATCACAATTAAAAGAAAGAAGTCCCTCAGGTTTCTGAAAATTGCTGTAAGTAGAATAGGTTTACAGTTCTGAAACAGAAAAGTAAAACAAAGTTTATAAAAAGGAAATTATTAATGGATTCAATATTACCATCTCACTGCTAATGGTTTAAATAAATTATTGGTATAGAAATTCCCACAGCTGTTTAAAAATAGCAGGAGTATCTCCAATTATACATGTTTAATGTTGCTCAGAAAATGAGGGTGAATCTTTGACCCTGTTAATGCCTTGTTAGAAATGAGATGGATGTCTAGAATTTTGGGGACCACACAGTTCTATTATAGCAGCTATATAAGAGTACTTAGGCAAAAAGAGTAAGATTATTAGAACCACTTAAGGCTAGGGCTTTTCAGCACCTCCTTGATGAAGGCTCTTGTAACTTTTTCCCTGTTGTCCCTTTTTACACTCTGCCTGAGTTACCAAATGCCCAACTCTGTGAGCCTGGGAATAACTACCAAAATCCCAGCTCAGGCCTATGACACAGGCAAGTTTTCTGATATTTCCTGTGCATTGTGATACAAATATTTTTATAAAAGCACGTGCACAGTAGGCCTTGACAATAGGAAGAGAACCAGAAAAAGATTTTGGTTTAGCTCTTGTACATTTATTGTGTTTGATACTTTTAATGTCTCTGAAAGAGAAGGCTCTAGGTTGGACTATCAGACTATCTTTCTCTGAGCTATATCTTTTCATTACAATGGAGCTCATAAAGTGACTTGATATATAGAGTTGTATCAAGCTGCAGAAGAAGTCAGATCTCTTCTGTAACTGCTGCTGCACACTTTGAACCAGAGCTGTATCCTTGGTACTGCTTTGCATTTTGAATTCAGAGTTACAATTGCTCATATCCTCATGTTTTTATGTCCTTACTGTCCTACTAGGGGATCCTGCCACTATTTTCTCTTAGATCTGATATGTAAATATATGGGTAGTCATATGAAATTGTGTGATGATAAAGGCATGTTTATGCTACTGAAAAGAATTATTAAATTCACTGACAGGAGATAAAAGCAATTAACTTGCATCATTATTTTGTCTTTTTCATTTTTTTTTAATCTTTTACAGTCCCTGGTTATGCTGATTGAATTGAGCAATTAAAGTATTCTGTCCCTGTTTTACATGACTGACAGCTTAGCTGTAGGAAAAAAGCTTGCAGCGTATTGCTGAACCCACACAGAAAATAAGCATATGTGACTTGCAGAGTTGTAAAAGCTTTCTAAAACACTTTCCCTGAATCTTCTCTTCACTCCTGCCCGAGTTCCCCGGATATGTTGGACTCCCAGGATGCACCTGCAACACATATTAGCATAGAAGTCCCTGAGCAAGCAGAAACTTCCTGGCTCGCAATTCAGAGGGTGAATCTTGTTTTCATAATTGTGGAGTGTGCTACAGTTGTAAATACTCGCTGTAATTTTAGATTTTAAGAAAGGAAGGCAAGTGTTAGTTTTATATTTTGTGCTGCTCCATAGTCATTATAATGGTGATCATAAATAATAGAAAACATGAATTACTTTCCTTTTAGGTATGGTATTTTTTTTGTGTGTATGTGTGTAATTAATGATGTAATAAAGTAAGAATAGCTGCAAAGAAAATGCTAACAAGCTTTGTAATTACCAGCATTTTCAAGCAGGGAACAGGTGCTTAGATGGCATCTACTGGCATTTATGTGGGCTTCTGTGTGTCTATCAATATAAAATTACAACATGAGTATGACGAGTGCTCTTTTACACAGGGCTTTTTTTTTTTTTTTTTTTTTTTTTTTACTTACCTGGAATTATGTAGTGTTAATTTAGCTTTTAGACAGGTGCAAAAGCTTACAATGTTTCTGTGCATCTGTATATTTATCCAGCATCATGATTCAGTAACTAATACTCTTGGTTAAGTAACTGCTTGAAGGGTAAAAATGTAATGGCTTTTCCTACTGAGAGAATATCTAATGAGGCTTTTAAACAGTAAATGAAGTAACACAGTTAGCTACCCCAAATTGCAATACCCAATAGTTTTCATGTTTTTCATTACATTTTATGTACTTTCAAATATTATACAGCCATAGGAGTTATTTTTTTTGTAAGATATTAATATTTATATACTTTCATTACTGCCAGAAAGCCAACATCATCTCAACAGTCAGATGAGGTTGTCTGCAAATTATAGAACTACAACGTTAGTTCATTTATTATTAATAGAGCTCATAAATACTCACACCATCCAAAGTAGCCTCAAACAATTGCACTTGAGCATGATCTGAATTCTTTTCTTCTCCGGGGAGTTCTATTTTCTGCTATATAATTAGGTGTCATCAGCTGTGACAGGAAGAACTCTACTCCACCAAGCTTCTTACAATAAATGGCAGATTTTATAGCCTACAGCTACTAAAATATTTGAAGGACTAGAAAACAAAAACAAGCAATATGGAGAGATTATTATTTTTTAACAAAAATATAATTAGTTTAGTTACTAATAAACTTTTTTCAAGTCCAACAAAACCCTGCAGTAAATTTAAAGTCATTGCAGTGAAGAATGTTGTAAGTGATCTTGAAAAATATTTTGTGACTTATACTAAACCTTGAATACATGAACAAATTAATAAATAGCTAAAGAAAATGTTATCCACAGCTGTACACTCTCCTAATTTAGAGGTCTGCCCTACTTTGCTCTTAGAGCAAACTACAGACTCATAAAAATATGGCAGTTTTCACTGGGTTTATTTTTCTTTAACCCACTAAGCTCTGAAGTGAAGATATTTCATCATCTTGTGTTGGCTTACCTGTTTATGCATAAAGGAGGCAGAGTCCAGACTCATTATTCTTGCCCTCTAAAATCTTCCTTGTTTCTTGAAAATGATCCTCTTTCAACGTAGGAGCTATGAAGTAATAGTATATTGGATCATCAACATGGAATATTAGCTAAGTATTTATTAATTTGCCATTTGAAATGCATACACTGTAGCTAAGATAGGAACATTATTTTTCATACACAGAAAAATTAAGTCAGACAGGATAAAAATTAAAATGGCTGAGATAAGAGGTGAGGGAGCAAATCTATCTTGACAAAATGCTAAAAGGAATAAGCCACATAAAATTTTGTCAAGAAAGCACACTTAAAATCAAATAGTTTCCTGAAAGGGAAGAGGTAAGAAGCTTAGTAGTGGAATGATGACTTGTAACTTTGGCATTGGAATAAAAGTATGAGTAGTTTTATTCTGAAGTCATCCTGAAACCCTTGGGTTTTAGTACATGAGATGAATGCACATAGCCCTGAGAAATGCTAATTGAAATAATACAGTGAAGAATAAAGTCCTCTTATAAGGAAATTTGACTTAATTCTGCTCATGTAACAATGAAAATCTTTCTTTATTGAAGATAAAAGTGGTGAGAAAATTTCTCCAAATTAGAAATCAACAACCCCAGTTCCCTCAGATGCTCCTTATAATGCAATATAACCCAAAATGCAGTAGAGGATTGTGTTCTGGAAGCTGATGGGCACAACCATTAGTAAAAAGAATCTTCAGGTCACTTCTTTCTGTGAGAACAGAGTCTCCTGGGTTATTTTTTATCCAGCATTTTCCTGGGTACATTCTGATAATGACAAGTTATCAGTGAAATACCTTTATACATAAGAAATTCCAGATTTATTAAGCATATTAAGAATCATGTTAAATCATACTATAGGAGTTCAAGAAGTGAAAAGAGTAAGATGCACTCAGAAGATACACAAAAGCATTGAATGAAGCCAGTTTAATAAATGTCAGTATAGAAAGGCAATTTAATAAAGCCTAGTTTTTCTGCAAAGGAAAAGTTGTCAGGATTTAAATACAAATGTATTTCTTATATGCTTCGGGTTTTGCACTGTAAAAAAAGAAAGTTTTACCACTATTCATGAAAAAAGAAATAAAGTTATAAACTGCAAGTATATATGCTACGAGTGTATGCAAAAATTAGAAGTGAAAATAGAGAAATCAATGTGTAGTTGGTTCCAAACAGCTCTTCCATTTCTTTTTTTCACATTTACACAAAACAGAAGAAGCAATTTTAATTTTTATATGTCTTTTCAGTGTATTTTGCAGAACATTTCTTTCAGCATCAGTATTGTCATAAGGAGTTATCACTCCTTAAGACACTGTAGACTTTATGTCATTTCCTAAGTTAAGCTAGTACAACTGTTTGCAGGTCTGCTGTGGGACTGAAAAATTGATCCAGAGTAAAACCAAGCCATTTTCCCTAGTTATTTTTAACCAAGGAAAATGAAAATAAGGAGTGCCAGATATGATGGGGTCACCTGAGTCAACACAGGCACTGAAATAAGTGTTTATCAAATTGTAGCCTTTCATGTCTTATACTGTCACACATGTGCAAAAGCTTGAATTTAGGGGTAATTCAGTGGTGAATGCCCACTGACTGCAGCAAGGCTAAATCAAGAGCACAAACAAATTTGTTCCTTCATCATATCCTGTTTTTTCCTCCAGCTATTATCAGAGCTCAGAGAAGAACCTTAAAATAACATTAGGGGGAATTTAATTTTAAAATATATTTAATACAAATTTTACTTCGGCTGCAAAGTGTTATGAGATGTGGAACATCATGAAAACGTCTCTAAACAGAAGCAGAGACAATGAGAACCCTAAGAAAATATAGATGCTATGATAAAAACAACTACCAATATAGAAGTGCATGGCAAACACAGCCATACTATATTTTCAATGTACCCATTTGACTGGTGTTCCAGATCTACAAATAGGTCTTGAAATGTTATCTTATACATCCTGGAGATTTTGACAAGGCATCCTCCTACTCGCAGGAAGTGTAATTATGACTCATACGGTATGATAATCAGCCCCACAGATCCCTGAAGCAGAACTCTGCATCAGCCTCCCTTGGTGCTAAACACATTCAAGACTGTTGATCTGACAAAACTAGCTGTAATAGAAGGAGTGCAGACTGTAACATGCTCTGGTCTTTCAACATAAAAGTGCTTTTAAAAAAAACATAATAGCACTTATAAATGGAGCTTTTGTGTGTTTTCTACTGCATGAACACAACTCAGACATTTGCACTTCAATTATAATAATCAGGAAAAATACGAAGATAATTTTTTGCTATTTTATAAAATGCAAATTCTGGTGATTAGAATTGAAAAACACCTATTGCTTGAATTCTAATGTTATGATAACACATGCTGTTCTTATTGCATATCTTTGGCATGAGACTAAGCAAACAGATCACATGGTTTGCTTAAAACTGAAAAAGAGATCCTAAATACACAATGAATAACAGACTAGCAGTACATAGAGATCAATAAATTACTAGTAAACACAACCAGGGAATAAAAATTCAGCAGAAGTATGCCTTTAAAAGAAATTGAAAAATGTTATAATTTCAAATTTCTTTGGAATTTGGTTTAATAACACTTTATGGAGGGGTTAGTGATTATCAATCTTTGTCATTGTGTTGGGTCTCTTTGTGTGGGTTTTGGTAGAGGGGGAGGGCAGCAAGAAGCTGCTGGAAGCTTCCGTTGCTCCAAAAATCCAGACCCGCTTCTGACCAAGGCCAAGGCCATCAGCAGTGGAACTTGTGCCTCTGCAATTAACATATTCAGAAGGGGAAATTGCTGTAAGACCTGGAGGGCAGAGGAGACAGGGAGATGAAAGCAGTACAGGAGATACCAAATTCAGTGAGGAAGAAAGAATAAGAGGTGCCCAAGCAGAGACTTCCCTGCAGCCTGTGGTGGGACAGCTGGCTGACCCCTGCAGCCCATGAAGGAGCCTGTGAAGGACCACAGTGGAGCAGAGGTGGACCTGCACCCCAGGAAGAACAACAGTGGGGTAGATGTGGACCTGCAGCCATGGAAGACCCTGCACCAAGGGAGGTGACTGGGCCCGAAACAGGCCATGACTCTGTGGGCAGCCCACACTGGAGCAGTATGTTCCTGAAGGACTTCACCTGGTGGGAGGGACTCATGCTGGGGGGGTTTGTGAAGGACTCTCTCCCATGGGAGGGACCCTGCAGTCCTGTGAGGAATCCTTCCCATGAGGAGGAAGGAGCAGCAAAAAAAAAAAAAAGTAACAAACTAACATAACCTCCATTCCTGGTCCCCCTTTGCCATTGAGAGGGTGGAGGTAGAGGATCCAGGAGTGAAGTAATTTGGGCCCGGGAAGAAGAGAGGGGTGGGGTTAATTCTTTAAGGTCCAGTTTTGTTTTCTTTGTCCTGCTCTGATTTCATTTGTGACAAATTCAATTGATTTTTCCCCCAAGTTGAGTCTGTGACTATAACTGGTGAGTGAACACTCCCTGTCCTTGTCTTGAAGTGTACCCACCTGTTTTATCATCTAGAAGAAAGCTATCATTCCTTACTTAATAATTATATTGTGTCTCATAAACACAAATATTTTTTATAACTTAAATCTTAATCCTTTAATATACTTCAATACTCCAACCTTTTTTTACCTTACTTTACGTTTTGCACTGTAATGTGTATTTCTGTAGTGCTTTTTGAATCCCTACATAGTTGTAGTACTCAGTGTACCATTGAATATCATTGAAAAAAATACGTCTATGTACATGAAACAGAAATCCATAGTGGGAAGTCTGATATGTCAATTCTGTTCTAAAAGATTCTTCAAAGGGAAGTTGGTACTGATCAAAATGCATTATCCATGGTGCCTAAAAGCCAGCTGCAAATAATTCCAAGCCTAATGTTTCTACTGTATCTTACTACTGTTATTTGTCTAAAATAAATTTCGGATCATGAATGGAAAGCTCTCTATAATATTTAAATTTATTTATTTATTTATTTTAAATAATATTTTTCAGCCTCGATAGTTGTCCAAAGTGCTAGCCAAGTCTTTAGACATTATTTTTTGAAGTACAAGGATGTTGGTCGATGACTTTTTCTGCATTTTTTCCATTGAATAACTACAAACAGATTTCATAGTGTACCCAAACTATTTAATGACCTTCTTAAGATTTTCTTTAAATTATTATCATTTCAATGGATTAAGTGCACAGAGTAGAATACAATATGTCTTTGCCAATGTTCACTACTGAAAAGTAAAGATATATTGATTAGCAATGATTGGTCCAAAAAGTATATTTAATTCCAGTCTCTTTTAAATAAAACTTTTAGAAAATAAATGTATACACTGTACATAAACATGAAAAGGTAATTTTAACGAACTCCAAATGTGTTCAATCTTACAACCCAGCAGTTTGGAGCAGGCCACAGCAAGAATCACTGGCCAGGATCAACATTACATTTAATTGAGCTAGTCATCTTTCTATAAAGTAATTAATTTAATTTGCATATATTTTCTTAGTAGTCAACTGTGCAGTCAGATCTCTTATATCTGATTAATTTCATTGCTTCAGTAAGATGGCAGTTAGAAGGTTTTGAAAGTTCTGTTCCTCAGTTGTGTTGTAAAGTAACATTTCACCTCTAATAAAGATATGATTTCATTTTGATTAATCACTCAAATAATCATTAGATTATACAATATAAAAGACAGAGATACAGATAAGGTGATTTAGGTGATTGGCTTTTAAAAAAACTGTTAGATTCTTATTTCTGCTTCCAATATCAAACAAAATTAAAAACTCACAGATGGTAGACGATTACTACCAGAGACCCAGAAATATTTCATACCTTATGGATTAATAATTATTAACACATTGTTTTGGTATTTTTCAGTACAACAAAACATCGAAGAAGCCTATAATTTGTCCCACTTAACTTCAAGATACATTAGAAAACATTTCAAATTATTTTAAGGAACGTTCTTAGTGCTAATGTTATCTTGAAAACAGGCATTCCAGGCAAACAGACTTTACAGGCAAATTTCTTTAATATCTTTCACACATTTTTGTGCATTCTGTGACCAAAGTATTCTAGCAAAAATAGTCACTATTTCTGTAATCACTTCAGTTGTATACTGAAGGAAATAAAACTTTGTATCATTGTTAGGACTAATACCAGATCTAACAAAAGAATGAGGTGAAGTGCAGGTAAATTAAAGAAGGTGGTACACCAAAAACCCCCATTCAGCTGTTGCCTGATCAGGAATGTTAATATCCTATAGGCCGTGTAAAGCAATTTTAAAAAGACAATTTTAAAATTTTTATTTTATTTTTAAAGTTGAAAGGGACCTTAAAGATCATCAAGTTCCAACCCCCCTGCCATGAGCAGGGAACCCTACCACTAGGCCAGGTGGCACAAAACCTCATCCAATCTGGCTCCAGGAACCCCCCTGTACGTCCTAAACCAGTGAATCTGCCGTTAAGGCAGAGCAGCCACTGCAGCCACTGCAGCCACTGCCTCTGTTCGCTCTCCTCGCGGAGACAAAGCTGGATACAGTAATTGAAGACTCATTTGTTTTGCACAGAAGTAGTTTTTGCTTCTCCATAGGTGGCTATTACCACTACAGAAGCCTTACTGAAACCACTCTCTCCATTTTCCTTGTTATAGGTGTGGATAGGGACAAAATAATGTCATTATTTGGATCCTAGTCCAGAACCTAAGTCAAATTCAGTGAAAGGTAAGCCTACCTATGTACTTTTTTAACATGAAAAGCAGTAATATGCAACTTTTAATCTCCTCAGAATCTATTCTTAGAGAACAATGTGTTTAGAAGTAAACACTAAAAACATTATCAGAAAAATATATTTAAAACATTCTTTTGAATTAGCTTTATTTTTGCTTCTTTTGTGTTTAATCTTTAGCATTATAATTGGAAAGTAGTGAGTTCTGTTATGACATGTTTCTTTTATTTCCATGATATTTTTGAAAAAAAAGAGTTGGTGAAATTCAGGGCTTGTAAATTAAGGTATTTCAAATCCATTGGGTATGTGCTGTCCAGATTGTGTTCAATTAAGAGACATAAAAAGCAAATCCAAAAATAAGCTGCATTGCTACTACTCAGCCACTCTTTAATTGTCTGATTAATGATTGAACTTATTAAGATGACAGGTATTTTCAAGGGACTACCCAAAGAGTGAGGTAGTGTAATGCATTAACTTTTAATTTTGTTTTAACTCAGGAACAATTTGTGAGTACATTAAAAAGTGTATGGTGTTCTTGGTTCGTTGTAGGCAACTTGAAATTCACAATTAGAGCATTTCAGATCTCATCCTAGTGGAGGTGTCCCATTACATGTCAATGTAAGATGCCCACATAGTTAAACAATGAATACTTGTGAGAAAACAGAATAATAATGAAATAATGCCTGAATCTAAACATCCTACAAATAACAAGGATGGAAAGAAAAAGATAGTGTATATATATGTATGTATACTATATATATGTAAAGAATATTCCAGTATCAACATGTATGATTTGATATAAGAGCCAATCTGGTATTTTCTATACAAAGCAAGAAAGGTACTATTTTTTTTTAATTGTAAGAGATCCATAGTTAAACTGGAAGTGTGTTGGCTTTTTTTCATCCTGGCCCACCTCACACATCAAGGCTCTCCTATTCATGATTAAGTCACAATCACGAACAAAACCCAGTTCATTTTATCTTCTTACATTTAAATTTTATTCTCTTAGTGAAACAGATGCACCTTTAAAGGCATTGATGAATACATTCAAGCAAATCAGGGCTGCACTGACCTTCAGGGAAGTTTTGCCAAGATTTTATCCATTGTGATAATCTTTATTTCTTTAGTAACTAAAGGTCTTGATCCAAGACCTTGTTTTCCCATTTGCACATAATATAGTAAAAATCAATTCTTGTCTTATTGACCTTTATTGTGTGTGTGTAGATCTAACTGAAGTTATAAATAGAGATAATGTAGAACTTTTCAAGAAACTTAGAATTATAGAATGGTTTGGGTTGGAAGTACCTTTTCTCATTGGTTCCTCTACGCTTGGAGAAGGAAATTGTCATCAATACATTCAGGAACTTCCTGGATTCCTGGTGCCTTGCTGTGTTGTCCCTCCAGTAGGTGTTGGGGTGGTTGAAGTCCTCCAAGAGAACCAGGGCCTGTGAACACAAAGCTGCTCCTATCTGCTTATAGAGAGCCTGATACACTCAGTCTTCATGATCCAAGTCAAGCAGGAAGAAATTGTTATGGCGAAATTCAAATACACACATTAGAGAAGATAAGCTGAAGTAACAGTTACTTCTACAATTGCTATGCTGTAAGATTGCTCCTTTCATTCATCAGAGTGATCTCGAAAAAGGTTTACTAAGGTCTTTTGCTAAAACTTTTTTTTCTAGTACAGAGAAAATATAATTCCCATCACTTATACACTATGTTGCATTAAAGAAACAAGTGGAAAAGGTCCTAAATCTTCCAATTTCAAGGCTGTATCATATTTTCAATTCTTTTTTTTTCTTCCCCAGTAGAGCAAAAAAATCCTTAACATTTTGTTAAATATGCAACAGATATTCTGAGAGTAGCCACAGTTTAAAAGTTTTTAAATTAAGAGGTTTTTCAAAGAAATGTAGAATCCTAGAAATGTGATACTGCAAAAGAGCTCAGAATATCATACCATCTTGCTGGAATTTGAGGCTGGAACAAGTATATTTAGACCAATCTTGACAGTAATCTATCAAAACTGCTCTTTAAATTCTCTAATAACAGGCACTCCACAAGTGATGTAGGCGACTGGTTTTTAACTGCAATAAAAAGGTATTCCTGATATATAACATAAATCTCTCTGAATGCAGCTGATTATTTTTGTTTTGCTTTTTGTGACAACATTGACAACAAATGATTGTTCTCCTTACAACACTTTGTATATTGGAAGACTGTTATCATGTCACCCCAAGGTTCACTTTTCAAGACTAAATAAGAAAGGCTTTTCTTCTTTTTTCAGCCTTTGATCAGTGGTCATATTTTCCACATCTATTAACCTTTTATTGCTTCCATCTCATCCTCTTCTTTCCTTAATACTTAAACCTGCATTCATTCATCCTGTCAAAGCTTCATGAATGCTGTCTAGAGTGAAATAGTAGTTCTGTATGTCTCAGGACTTACATATTTTAAATAATCCTTTACCTTCTGGTTTTGCAGCATAAACTAATAATTCTGTTTGAAATCCATTTTCTGTAGTATGTTTTTGTAGTGAGCCATGCTCTATTTCTCATTTTCTTCTCCTTCCATTGCATCCATCTATGTTATGTTCTGTTCATATGACACAGTATTTGTGGATAACATTAACCAGGAATGTTACAGACATACTAGTCCTTCAATTGTAAATGCAAATATTGTGTAATGCTGCACTCAAGTATTTCTCTCAGTCTGACAGTGAACAGATGCTAAGATGTCTCTGGTAACTGATTCAAGTGATTTTGCAGTAATTTCCAACGAGAACATATTTCCATACTTCTGACAGTGTCATATGGAATTGTCACATGTCAGCAAAGGAAGAGTATGTAAACACTTCCCTGTTACCCACTTATTTGTGCTGTCAGGGAAGGATATCAGATTGGCCTGTTGTGATTTGTAACTCTGTTGTGATTTTCAGTAACTTTATTGTGGTTAAATATTATCAACTCTTTTTTTTTTTTTTTTCCAAGATTTTCTAGGAACTCAGAAAATCACTGACTCATTATTTATTGCAGTATCATTCTATGTATAAGCTAGACAGATTATACATAATACTTTTTTTTTTAGTTTACTAGTTCTGTTTTTCCATTAGATATCCCCCAGCCTTTATTTGTTCTGAAAAGTTCACAAAGTTGATTGCTAATAGTTCAAAGAGTATTTTAGTTCATAAATACTTTAGGGAAAAATGTTATTAAGTCGTGGTGATTTGAACAGATCTTCTTCATCAAAGAACTTTTCTGTCTGTTAACCAATTCTGGCTTATAGTTCTAGCACTTAGTTGCTCATATGAATTATGTTGAGCTTCTGGTCACAATTAACCTTTTTGGTGAAGAATGAAGAAAAAATATAGTGATGATTTTGTACTTCATTATGTCATCTGTTACTGGTCCTCCTTTCATTTTATTTGGTCCTCCTTTCATTAAGTAAAAGATATTTCATATTTTCCTTCTTTTAATGAATTTGTGAAACTTTTTTTTTTTTTTTTTAAAGTTTCCTGTGGTACCTTTTCTCCCTCAGCTCTCCTAAGTTTGTTCATGCACACTTTCATCTTTATTGTAGAGTACCAGAGTACCTACATATTTAATGGAGTGAATTCTAAAACAGATAAGAAGACTGAGTCCTGCTAAAAGCAATAGAATCTTACCATTTACTTGATCAGAGAAAGAATTTAATCCTAAAATGCAAAGGTTTTAATAAGGCCCTCCAGGAGAAGCAGTGCCGTGAAAGTCCCAAACTACCACCAGAATGAAGGGCAGCGTAGTCATATTAGTGCAGCACTCCACCTGTCTAATTAGGCCTGCCTCACAGTGGGAAACTCTTGATTCATAGTTTCTCAGTGTCTTTGCATGGAGCTATTCCTTCCCCCACCAAAAAAAATTAAATTACTTATTCGGAGCTAACTAGCTTTGTTCAGAGCTAATCTCCGAAAGCAGCATTACTAAATAACATATCTTCAGTATATCCTAACTAATCACTTTATAACTTAAAAGACTGATACATGTCATTTAGGAGGGGAGTGACAGTTGAACATGGTGATCTTAGAGGTCTTTTCCAACCGTGGCAATTCTGTGATTCTGTGATATGGTAAGTACCCTTTTATTATTAACTACAGTAATGTTTCACTGCACATTATTTTCAGATTATATATATATCCTTACTGGACAACACAAACATTACAACCAGTACCTATGAATCTCAGAGCTGTAGAGTTCTAGAAACACATTTATTTATATTTTCTGTCAGCAGGATAATTTGATTAAATCATTACATTTTAGTTTCTCTTTATGCAGTTGGTCATGCAGCAGAAGTTACTCTGAGGCCAACTCAAGTACTTGATTAATTCCTGTAGATCTTCCATGAATGCTTTGTTAGTATAATCTCCTGTCTACTGAAAAATAGAATGAAAGCTTTTGCTTTTCATTGTGTCCATAGTGAACAAAAAAAAATATTCAAAAAATACTAGAAGCCTGTAAATCTTTGTCTGTGTTGTACACTTTTTGAAAAATTAAAGAAAGGTTTGAGACTGATAGAGGCAATTGAAAGAGATGACATAGAAAGAGATGATGAACTAACTGAAATTTAGGAATTTACAGTCAGCTCTGTTTTGTTATCTGTTCAGGCCAATTTTGTTTCCTGCTTAATTATTTTAATCTTCAGCTTTTCTCCTTTTGTTTGTGGAAATAATCAGGTAGGCACACATTAAGGAAGATGGAGAGCAGGCCATCCACATGATGCCTTAAGTAAGCTTTCTGGAAGATACCCTGAGAAAGATCACACTTCTTGTCCTCCATAATTATGTTGAGAAAAATGTATTTCCAGTCCTATATATGACAAACATGGAATGTACTCTACATGATCAGCTAACTCTCAAGAAATCCTTTTGACATGGCAATATTTAAATACAAATATTTATTTATTTATTTACCCTGATGCTGCTGGGAATAAAGCATACACATAAAATCCAGCTCAATAGCTATTAGGAATCTGTGAGACCTCAGTGGCTCCGAGAGCTAAATGTATTTATGACAGATCTGGAATTGCCCTAATAAGAACAAAAGACAATTGAATTTGTATTAATTAACCATGTCCTATAAAGAAACAAGGACAATTAACACTTACCACTGCTGTAGTTTACTGCAGTATAAAACATGGTACCCATGAGTTCATGTAAATATGAAAAGAATAAGATTTCCCCTCTTAAATTCTATTAAGCCCAGGGCTTTGATGCAACCACCACCTATTTATCTTTTCATTGTATCGTTATCCTTGCCAACCTGCAAACAGCATCAGAATGCTATACATATACATGATGGATTATTGCTATTATGCTCATGAGAATGGCAGGCATGGAGTATGAGAATAGAGGTCAGCCAGCAAGTATGATGTAAATTATGTATAAGTAGCTTTTAGTGCCGAGCACTTTGAAAAGTTCAATAAGTGCACGTAACAACTAAATCAGCTAACCCTCTGTCACCACAGGACCATTTCCTCTAGGTGTATGTCAGCATGCCTTAAAAGTGTATGAAAGTAACTCATTTTAATTATGTAAGCAAGATGATGCTCTGGACATAGAGGGAGAAAGTTTGCAGGACCACTGTAAGGCCCGAGGACCTAATTACCACTCAATTCTGATTTAAGATCTGATCTAAGTTTTAATGGCTTGAACTACTGTGGTCTGATGCTTTGACAGTTCAGTCTTATCTTTTTCTATATGGTCACTGTTAGATTGCACAGAGGTGCTTAGCATTATTCCCTTCAGACTCAATTTTGAGGATATACAACTTGGGAGGGGACACATATACAGGATTTTTTTTGTCTCCTTCAATCACTGCATTTAGGGAAAATCACTTTGCATTTTTTAATGCTTTATATTCTGTAGACTTCTGAGAAGGTAAGAAGTGAAAGGCTGGGGAATGCTGAAAGGATGAGAGCTGGGTGCACTGTTTTGTGTTGTACCAACTCCTGAAATATGTGATAGCCATTATACATTTAATAATACTAATACTAATATTTTTCCCAACGTATGTAAAAACAGGTGAGATTTTGCAAAATGACCAGAGTCTGGGTATTCATTGTTGAAAAATGGACAGAATTCTGTTACTCTTTTTTATAGTACCATTTTTATGGTGTACCTTTTTTAATTTTATGTAATAAATTACAGGTTTTTTTGTTCTTTATTCTTGACTACATAAGCAGGCAGACTAGCTAAAGTAATAGAATGTAACTAATGTAGCCTTTCTTGAAGTCTTCATATTGTTTGAAAGTGAAAGGGTTATCTTTTCCTCTAACATAGCCATGGACATAGCCACACCAGCACACACACACACACACACAGAGCCCAGTGGGATTAAAGCACTGTATGTGGTTTAACATCTTGTGGAAGATCAGGAGACTATAGAGGAAAGTATTTTCTTGTTTGAAGATTTGAAAGAACCATTCATAGAGAAAAGGGAGGAGGCTTCTTATGTTAGTGATCTTGCCCCTTTCATGTTTTTACAAGACTAAAGGAAAGTTCCTCTTTCATCGGCCTGAGGTAGAAAAGAAGTGGCTTTCCCAACTCTAAATATTTAAAGAAGCTTTCATAAAAATTGAAAAAGTTTTGAGCTGTTTCTTTCGGGGACTAAATTCTTAAGGGTATAGGAAGACATCTATTGATATTTACCTCTTATAATATTTTACTTCTTCTATAATAGATGTATCATGGGGGTATTGGTAGCATTTTGTAGACTTTGCAGCATCTTGCTTTTATATCCTTTCAAGAGTCTTTACAGTGTAAGTTCTAAACAGAAAGCTTTTTAATACTTCTTTCTGTGTGAGTTTACGTATGTAAAAATCAAAGGTGAAAGACTACTGAGATAGATCCATGATACATGTTTATCGATAGATTTCACTGTTGACCTGAGACATCCAAGGTAAGGATGTCATGAAGCAGAGATCACAGAGCACGCTGAATTGCACAAGGGATTCTACTACTGGTTTTGGGTACTTACAGAAATGGGGTAGGGAGAGCTGAATTTGTGGGCTAGCTCATGTTTGAGCTGAAATCCGTCAAAGTGAGCATCACAGAGCTTAGAGAAGGTTTTTTTTTTTTTTAATTGAAATCATACCACTGAAAAAGGAATCCACATGCAGTTTTTAAAAAGCAATTTAAAATATTATCATCTAATAATTAAAAGGTTTTCTTCTCAGAAAAATACTTTTCCAGAACATTTTTAAACATGATTTTCTAGACTTTTAAGCATGTCATTAGCTTTTCTGTCTTGAGTTGCGTAGACATTATTTTCATGTGAATGTTTCATAATTCTCCAGAATATTTTTTCTTTTTTTTTTTTTTTTTTTAAATAAGAGACTTTATTTGATGCATACTGAGGAATATTCCCTCTTGCTTACATACATATAGCATAGCATTAGTTATTTGCAGTATAAGGGTATCAAAAAGAACTAGAAAGCATTAGACGTTCATTGTACAACAGTCATTGTACAAAGCATTGTGTAAATACAAGGAAGGACACAAGTGAATGTGCCAGTTCACAGGTTAGCTGATAGCCTTCAGTCCTTTAGGCAGACATGACTATCAGCTCTGTCTGTGGCATCCTTGCATGCCTTTAGCAAGAAATGAACTTTTAAGGCTGGCTTCTCAGCTGGCACAGCTGAGAAAATGGAAACAAAGCCGTATTTTTATTCCCCTGACTTTAGAATCAGCCAGGGGCAATCTAATGCATACTGCAATTTACAGAAGCCCGGCTGCCCAAGGAGCTATTCTGGCAGCTGAGGAGCACCAGAGCCTAAGGTCATTCTCCACTTCTCCCAAAAGAGTCTGTATGCCAGGGTTAGAAAGTGAACAATATTAAGCTTTGCTTTTGCTTTTTCAGCTGGAATGTTTCAAAGCAGCTATAACAGAATTGATGACTGTCCCATTACTGTTGTGACTTCACTTAGTTTCTCTATTTCAAGAGTGTAATAAAACTGATTTATTTTTCATGAATATGTACATTTCAGTCTCTGGTAATTCCATATATGGATATGTTATTACTAGTGAAATGCAAATGAATTATTTCACCACTTCTTAAAAATCGTATTTTGCAGATAATTTGTCTCACATTTACAAAATATTTTTGCTCCTGTGTGAAAATTTTTGAAATCTGTCTCAAAATAGCTGATGATTTCTGGTTGGTGGCTGGGAACTCCTGACAAATGTTTGCATCAGGATGAACTTTCCTTTTTGAATTTGGAATTTATTTTTCTGTTATTTCAAAATACAATTATATCAATGCCACAGAAATTTAAAGTAGAAATTCTTTCATTGCCAAAAATATCACTGCTCTACTCTAAAAATGTGCAGAAGAAAAACAGATTACCTTCTCAAAAATCTAACTCCCCACAGTCCCTTGCAGAGGGAAGAATACATTTTGAATCAAGGTGATGCAAATACATAGTGAGTCACAATGTTTCAGGGGACTGGAGAAAAGGTCTCTCACCAGATACATTAGAATGAAGGAGCCTGAGGCCAAGCCCAGAGCAGAAAGCAGGTTGTGGAAATTGTGGAGGAGAGGATATCACTTGTTCAGATGCTATATATAGTCTCCAGAGGAGCACTACATCACATGAAAGAATCTCAAAATGAGGAGAGTGGAGAAGCTTGTGAAACAGTTTAATGATCTCACTTAAATCTTCAGTTTTGATTTGCCAGCATAAGAATTGCCAGCTCATGAACTTTTATGGCATCAGCTGTTGTGGGCCATAAGGTGGCACATATTAACATACCCATGTACTGGTTCTGGCTGGGATACAGTTAAATTTCTTTACAGTAGCTTGTATGTGGCTACATTTGATTTGTGATGAAACAGCGCTGATAAGAAAGGGATGTTTCAGTTATTTCTGAGCAGTATTAACACAGCATCAAGGCCTTTTCTGCTCCTCACGCCACCCCAGCAGCAAGAACACTGATTGTGCAAAAGAAGCTGGGAGAGGACACAGCTGGGACATAGGATATGCCAGACATAGGATAAAGCTGGACAAGAAGAGTAATAAGAGGGGGCTATTTAGAGTGATAATGTTTGCCTTCCATTACACATAATGGAGCCCTGCTTTCCTAGGGATGGTTGCCTGCTAATTGGAAGCAGTGAAAGAATTCCTTGCTTTGCTTTGTTTGTAACTGGATGATCTTTAAGCTCCCTGCCAACCCAAACCATGCTGTGATTCTATGATTTTCTCCCATTTCCCACTGGAGAGGAGTGAGCAAGTGGCTGTGTGGTGCCTAGCTGCCTACTGGGGTTAAACCACAAAAATCTGCAAATGCAAAATTCTGGAAAAGACCAGGAACAAGCTACTGAAATACAGCTAAAGCAAATGCACCCCAGAGCTATATAGAAACTGAGCAGAGTTCTTGCAGATTAGACTTAGGCTTCAACACCTAAATCTAGAGGCAGGCTTTCAAAGACAAAGTTTTTAGAACATCTGAGTATCAATTCCATTGAAAGCCACCTTAAAAGCCTCTGCTGGGCAACTGATATCACATATTGAAGTCAGCTGGAAAGCCTAAAGATACAGCTGCAGGTATTCACTTGCAGTTATGGAGTAGAATAAAGTGTAAAAGGCCTTTGACCAAAATTTTCTTTCTTTACCACACCTGTGCTTAACTTTTGAAATTCAATATCATGGCCACTCTAATTTGACAGAGGGATTATTTTCTGCAACATTCTTAAATAAAATCTCCCAGAATTTTATAGGGTTTATTCTGGAAACTGCAGTTAATGTAGATTCTGTGCTTAGAGTAATTCTGCAAACCTGAATCTCTAAAGACTGCAGTAATGAAGAAGATCATGGGAGCAAGACAGATGAGGAGCAAATTTAAGTTGTCCTTGTTGCTTTACTGATTAAAAAGTTAGAGATTTAGAGATGATGCTCTGTTATGAGGCAAGGCAAAATGTTGTCAATGCAAGTCTGGAAACAAAGATAGCCTGATGTCATAATCACAAATGTCACCACCACTGCAAGTGCCCTGAGAAACACCAAAAAATATGTCAGTGCCACTTTGTCTCTATTTTTACAGTGCAAGAATATGTACCACTGATTCTGGTACTATGCAAAAGAGCTAGAAGACAAAGTCTGAACAGTGAATCTTTTATGCAAATAATTGAATTTGTTGCCATTACTAGACACTATGCTGCTTTCATGTGTCAGACTCCTAGTCCCTCTGGTTTGTAAGAGCCATAAATGCTAAAGTATCTTTATTTCAGTATTGAGAGACAGACTCTAAAAGTGTTCTTTTACTGAGGTTTCCTGGTTATTATAACCATGTCACTTCAGCATTGTTTTAAAACCAAAACTGCTTCATGAAAAGTTTTTAATTGAATACATTTATGTAAATTTACAAGTATTTTAATATTATGCCTTTCCCCAGAGAGGGAACAAAAAATTTCTTACCGCCTACTCTAAAAATTAGTAATAGAAATAAAAGATCAAGTGACCTAAAAACTAAAAAGCAGAAAAGAAACTGTAGAGCTCTCAATGACGATCAGAGGCCCAGCTTTCCTGAATCCCACAAGTATTTTAATGTCTTTTAATGAATGCCAGAATATTTGACAAAGATTCTGTCAGAGACTCTAGTAATGCTGAGCAATTTGCTATATTGAAATTTCTTTTCTGCAAGGAAAATACTACTAAATAATTCAAAATAAAAATGAAACCACTTTAAAACTTCTCATTTTATTATAGCAGAAGAAGAATCCTAATATTCTCAGAATGCATATATTTTTGCAAAAAAGGCTTAACTTGATATCACTGGGGACAATGTGGTAAATGATTCGAAATCCATGAAGTATATGCATCTGCCTATGTGGGTATGGGAATAGAAGTGGTACAGAAGTGTTTTTACCATTATTAAATAAAGGAGCTTTTTTCAGTTGCTTTCTTCTCTGAGGAAAATAGTGGAAGTGCTAGAAGGCATATCAGAGTATCAATGCATTCAGGTTCCTGATGTTGCCCGTACAAGGCTATCATCCAAACAGAAAATCTCTACATATTCTCTATATTCATAATTTAAAACACATTTCTGTTCAGTCCTTGGCAGATCTGAATAGGTTCTTGCATAAATTTCCAGGATGAGTAAAACTCTCTGTTTACAGTTCTGGCTGCTGTCTATTGTGCTGTAAGATAGCAAAACCTCTATGCTACACCAAATGACATTCATTAAAATCAAAATCCAAGCAAGCAGCCTCCACCAGCTGCTTAAATGGTACCCTTTACTCTTACAGAGTTTCATTCAAATTAGTAATGGTAGTGATTTACCTGTTGTGAAATTAATCTTCCCTAAAATGTCTAATGATATCTAAAAATAAGTTAATACAGTCTTTTTATCATAGCAAATTGAATACAACATTAATATTTCTGCTTGGGTGACAGCATCCATTATTTAACACTGTAAAACTAGAGATGAAAACAGTTTTTAAGAAGCAGAATGTGAACAAAGTCTGCATTGTGTGAAATACTTAGGGGACTTGTGGCAATGACAGGAACATCCAGAACTCTTTGGAGTCTGTGTTTCAAAGGCTTGCTGTAAGTGCCATATACAATGTGCTCTGTCCTTACTGTTTCAGTATTCTGGGGCTAAAGCAATGCTGGGTGGAGCTGAGATACCCTACTTGTGGCTGAATGATTGGGAAGAAATATTGTACCAGTTCATCAAAGCTTGTAAAGACCAGATGTCAGATCTCAGAATCGTGTGTATTGGATCTTGACAGTGTTTCCTGCAGTAGTGTTCATGGGCTTGATCTTCAACATCAGTACTTTTAGCACCTTCACTAGCAACTTCAAGTGTGCTGGGCAGGAAAATGAAAAGCATGCTGAAGAAAAACGTCATAGTGCTACAGCTGTCTGGAGTGATGCTTCTCCTAAAGCCAGGTTTTATCTATGTTCATAGCCTGCAGTAGATCTTCATTAATGTGCGATGCTAATTGCACCATTACTAATTGTCACGATCCGTGACCTATTATATCTCCTTATTGGAGTGTATTAACTTATCAGGATTTGCTGAGAGATCCACACGGGTATCGCCTCACACAGAGGAGACAGGGGCTTATGCCCTGACTTTTTCGAGTGAATAACTTGCTCAGTGCTTACTAATATTTCTAAAGAAATGCACGGTTTATTGTGGGGAAAACAAAGCAATTTGGGGCAGGAGGTTCAAAAGGAGTGATTACAACACATTAAACATATATGGGTACACCTTAGTTACACATCTTATTTAAGGAGGGAAGGAGAGGGGAGGGATATGCCCGAATGGCTGGATTATACTTTCCCCTATAAGCTGGGGTAGCCGGAATTGTCTCACCACGCGGCAGTGCAGGTAGGATGAGCTGGGTAGCAAAGAGGCTGCGGGCACTCCAAGCGCAGGTCGCCCCCCCCACCCCCGTAGGTGCGGCACGGCTGTTTGCCGACCCTGGAAACGCGGCGGTTTCAGCAGCGCTGGGACTTTTGGCAGCAGCAGCTAGCGGGCAGGCAGGCGGCGGAATGAGCGGGCAGGCAGGCAGGCAGGCAGCAGCAGCGGAGCGGCTCTGCAGCAGGGCAGCTCCCAGC
>NW_009953202.1:135167-154133 GCF_000747805.2 Chaetura pelagica | reverse complement strand
CAGGAAAATGGCGGCAGCAGGCAGGGGGTGGAGACGACCGCCCCGAACACGAGGAGAGAGCGAGAGAGAGAGGGGCGTGCCGCGCTGCCTCTCTCATGGGGTTTTCGGCGCTCCTGATTGGCCGGTTTTGTATTTCCGGGCTTTTCAGCCAATCAGACGGGACCTAGTCCCGCCCCTGCTTCCAGCCACGGCTCCTCCCCTGTAGCAGCTGCCCCCCACACAAACACACACACAGAAAGGGTTCAGCGCCGCGTGGAGACGCCATTTTAAGTCAGTTTTGTCGGCTGACTCAAAGGACATTTCATGTTCATGTAAGGAAATACCTGGTCCTTCACACTAATACAAAACTGAGCAGTAACTAGACCTGTAACAGACTAAATAGGAATAGCAGCTTGATCCAGTATCACTGTAAGTTCTTTCCAATGCATAATGGTGCCATCAGACATTTAGAGCAAAGTCATAGCATAGCCCATGAAGTCTGGTGTCTCTGATAATTATTCCAGAATTTCTGGTGCATGACTAGTGATAAGGTTGCATTTGCAATATTCAGTACACTTCCCTTCTGCTTTGTACACTTCCTCTATACTCATTATGTCAAGAATCTTTCATTAACTTCCATACTACCACAAAAATGTTCATAAGAATCTCTTTGAAAAGAGGTGAGGTGAGCAAGTTACTGGTTGATAAGCCACTTCCAGCAATATCCATCTAGAGTGTGATAGAGGTGTCCTAAGTGTTTTGCAGACCAAGTCATTGGAAATCAGAACTTCTACTCTGCTAAGAAGGCCATATACAGAAGCCTACCCTATCTTTCTGGATTCACCACCAACTACAGGTATTGTTATGCATAAAACAGACATTAATCTAGGCTTGATATATTCTGGAAAACACCATGTATATAAAAGGAAGGATGATCTGCCCACCCTAAGGCCTTGCACCATACATACCTACTGGGGTAGCCACTGCAAAAGCAACAGTCAATCCAAATCAAGATGCAGATGTATTCCTCTCCTTCTTATGGAAAAATTGAGTTCAACTTCTCTTCTGTTACAATCCCCCAATATTAAAAAAGTTGAAGCTTGCCCTTTTCTTCACAGGATATAGACTTTGCTTGCTATGCACTATGCACATTATTTCCTTTGAGCCCCTGTTCTTAATTTACCCTGTGGAGACATTAATTTAAATGTGTGTTTGTGTATAAATGAGGGGAAAGAAAAACAAATTATACTTGTCGTCTTTCTTTAACTCTATACCTTGCTTTCCCTCGTTCCCATGTTGATATGACAGGTACAGGTTTCCAGACAACTTGCTCAGGCTTTTATACTCTATTTGTTTTTCAGAGTTGAACCAGCTTATTAAAATTAAAATAAACAAATATAAAATTACCACATCATTGCTGCTGTTAGGAGATCAGTTTCACCTGACAAAACAGAAGTGATCATCTTAATTAAATTAGGCTTCTCATTAATTCTGTGAAAGCTAGCTTGTTAGTCTCTGGTTTTATTTGTTAGCATGTACTGTCCTTCCTTTTAAATATTACTTAGCTTTGGTATTATTCTGAACTTTTCCAATAATATATCTTTAAGATTTAATTAGTTGTACAGAGTTTACATCTTGATGAAAATTATATCTGCACAGTGTGTCCTATTAGCATATACAAAATGTCTATAGCTTTTAAACACAAAAATAAAAATATTTTTAAACTTAAGTAGAAATTGTCAGTTTCCTACTTTTCTGAATCTGATTTGGAGAACCAACATTTCAAATGGTAAATATGAGTAGGTTTTTCTTTAACCTAATTTAAATATACATCTTATAAAAAGTTACAAAGATTTTTAAGTCTTTTATGAACTTTAAAGAAGAATGTGTCTTTATATTACAGTCCAGAGCAGCATTCAAAGGTTTGCTTAAGGTGAACAGCTATAACTGCATCTTCATTTGAAAGAGATGTAAAAATTCCGTAAAGATCAAAAGGCAAAGACACTTTGGGCTTGAGAGTTCAGTGCTTGTACTGCTGCATAACGTACCAGTAATTTAAATGCTAAACATAACAAATTTTATGTCAAAGGCCAGTTTTCTCCTAAGATCAAAAAGGGACAAACTGCGTTACAGGTTCAAGTCCACTTCATTTCCTTGATATAAAACATCTACAAATATTTCAGGCTAGTGCAGAAAAGAAAACCTGTAGATAGTGATAAGAGTTGTCACAATATGGCATAACAGTAATCATAGAGAGCTGCAATTATTTATTTATTTGCACCCATTTTTCCATTGTAATGAATGACTATATTCCAAGTAAGGCAATCACATTTTGACACATAGTATATTAATGTCTGTCTTCTTGAAACAAATTGAGAAGCTCAAAATGATTATGGAAAAATCTACAGAAAATAAAAATTGCAGACATAGATTTTTACTCCTACAGTGCATGTGTTTGTAGACATATGTAGATGCATGTGCATTGCTAGTGATTTTAATTGGGTTCTTTAAGTTCATGGGAGTATTCAGAGAAAAACAAGAGGCAGCGAAGAAGATTTTCAAGACTAAAAGAAGTGACTGAGGAAAAAAAAAGGTATTTCACCTTCATCTTACAAAAAAAATACTCCTTTTCAGGGCTCTTTCACTAAAGAACATAAACCAAAAAAATGTCATGAATATTGCTCAAGTCTCATGGGGAAGTATCTTTTATGAAATAAAATGGGCAACTGTGTTGATACAGCATTTTTGGACTCTCTAAAGCTTTTGCAATTGTGTCACATGGCATTTTTAATTTCTTATAATGCAAGGTTTTTAATCAAAAAGGCATACATTAGATGAATTAAAAATGGAGTTACTGGCAGATATCAATGAGCAGGCCTGTTCTAAGTGAGGTCCCCTGAGAGATATTCCTGGTCCAACATTATCCAGTACATTTTTTACAAACAATCTAGATGATGAAATAAAATCTTAGCTGATTACATTTGCATATAAACCAAAAATTTGTGAGATGGTAAATAAAAAGGAGGGCAGTTTACTGTTAGAATTTCATCTAAATCACTTGTTCAAATTGTCACAATCCAACAAAACAGGTACAGATTAATGCACTTTGCAACAAAGAATCACAGGTTATACTACCACATAAGAACTGTTACCTTAGAAGGCAGTGACTCATAAAAGATTCAGAGGTCACCTTTTACGGCTGCTTCACCATGAGCTCTCAGAGCAATGTTGTGTCAGGCATTACTGGAATAAGTCCCCTGGGGACAATTTAGCAACTTTAAGCTTAAACACCACAAAGTACAATCATTATAATTAATATGGGAATAGCTTTTAAAAGATGGTAAGGGAAGAAATGTAAATTTATAGCAAGATTACATAATTTTCTAAGTATATAGTTTTAGATAAATTTTACAGT
Source organism: Chaetura pelagica (assembly GCF_000747805.2). NCBI lineage: Eukaryota > Metazoa > Chordata > Aves > Apodiformes > Apodidae > Chaetura > Chaetura pelagica. Next base: position 150,739 of record NW_009953202.1, on the reverse strand, counting down.
TTCTGTGAAGAGCTGTCTATCTATCCATCTATGTATGTATGTTTGTATGTATCTATCAATCTGTCTATCTATCTATCTATCTATCTATCTATCTATCTATCTATCTACCTACCCATCTGCATATATACTTTTATATATGAATAGACATCTTTATATTTATATGCATGTCCACATACCTACACATCCCAGTTTGTTATTACTACAACACTAATGTGTTTTTTTTTACAACTACAATACATTCTTAAGTCAGGAAATATGCATTCTTGAAATACAGAATCACAGAATCATCACATTTGGTAAAGACCTCTAAGATCACCTAGTCCAACCATCCACCCAAGATGGGGAACAACCCAAACAAACAATAACAAAAAAAAACCAAACCCCCACAACCACACACTCCACAAAACCAACAACACACAACCCATAAAAAACCCACCATGCCCACTAGAGCATTCCCTGAAGTGCCACATCTACATGTTTCTGGAATATGTCCACTGATGGTGATTCCACCACTTCCCTGGACAACCTGTTCCAGTGCCTGACCACTTTTTCAATACAGAAATTATTCCTAATATCTGGTCTAACCCCCCCCTGCCACAACTTCAGGCCATTTCCTCTAGTCCTATTGTTACTCACCTGGGAGAAGAGGCAAACACCGACCTCGCTACAATGTCCTTTCAGGTAGTTTTAGAGAGCAATGAGGTCTTCCCTCAGCCTCCCCTTCTCCAAACTAAACAATCCCAGTTTCCTCAGCCTTTCCTCATATGACTTGTTCTCTTGACCCTTCATCAGCTTGGTTGCTCCTCTGTGGACATGCTCCAACAATATCTTTCTTGTAGGGGGCCCAGAACTGAACACAGTACTTGAGGTGCAGCCTCACAAACACCGACCTCGCTACAATGTCCTTTCAGGTAGTTTTAGAGAGCAATGAGGTCTTCCCTCAGCCTCCCCTTCTCCAAACTAAACAATCCCAGTTTCCTAAGCCTTTCCTCATATGACTTGTTCTCTTGACCCTTCATCAGCTTGGTTGCTCCTCTGTGGACATGCTCCAACAATATCTTTCTTGTAGGGGGCCCAGAACTGAACACAGTACTTGAGGTGCAGCCTCACCAGTGCTGAGTGGAGGGACACAATCACTTCCCTTCTCCTGCTGGCCACGCTGTTGCTGATGCAGGCCAGGATGCTGTTGGCTTTCTTGGCCACCTGAGCACGCTAATGGCTCACACTAAGCCAGCTGTCAACCAGCACCCCCAGATCCTTTTCTAATGGGTAGCTTTCCAGCCACTCTGCCCCAAGCCTTCATTTAAGTTTTGTAGTACTTAAATAGAAGATTATTTTTTTTTTTTTTTGGTAGAATATAGAGTAAAGAATTAATTTCAGAGAGAACTCCTATGTAATCCACATGTAGTGAATTAAAAGTCTTGTGAAACTTCGAGTCCTGTTTTTCATGCAGTTTGTAGAAGATTATAAATAACAAGCTTTTGTATTAAGCTTGCTCTACCAACTTCACAGTAGTTCTGCATCTTCAATAATATAAACAATTTAACATCTTCAAAGTGAAATATCAGCAAAAAGCATCCAGCTAAAATGACTATAATGAAAAAGGCCTGTCCTGTTCTGCTACTTTTAGGACCTTTGGGTGGTAGAAATAGCACCCTGTGGAATCCACACCATCCTTCCAGAGGCTAATACTGTTAAGTGTATGTAGGGTCTTTGAGAATTTATATGGGAAAGAAGGAAGGAGACATAATTCCCTTCAGTTGTACTATGGTTATATCAGAAAACCTACTGAGGAATTTTGCAGGTCAGAGTGACATGACACATGATGCTTTGAGCTGTGTTATAATAGGGCAGTAGAAATAGGTAGCAAAAATCTATTAACCAGGAACTAGGAATTTGCAAGCCAGAATTCCTAATCACCTCTGAAAGGCAACACACTGTATATTTAAAGTAAATTCACTATGAATTGTAGACTGCTATTGCTTTAAAGAATATTTTACATTATATTTTAAAGTCTTGTTACCATTGCTATTTTTGGTTTAAATGGGGGGAGATCAGGTGTTTAATTTTGTTGTTTTCTACTAGTACAGTGTTTTAATAAGTGATTATGAGCAATTAATAATGCATGGCAATTAGTTAGTTATTGAATGTATCTATTTTAACTTTCCAGAGCTTGACCAAAAATGGTATGTGAGCCATGTGAGTGAAAAAGTCTTCACTATAAAAATTACATATTACTCAAAGAGGTCAAAGCTTTAGGGGTTTGGTTGATTGCTTTTTCTGGAAGAATTAAAATACCTGTTTCTCTGGACCTTGTGAGAATGTGTAAGCAAACAACTGATGTTTAAGTTTAATCTTAACTTTTATTTTGTGTGCCAGAGAAATCTACAATAAATAGCATAAACTGTCAAGTTTATATTTCATGCATTTATAAGATTATATGTTTGTTATTTTTATCTCTGGAAGGGTAGATGGGCAAATCATATTAAAGCCATACCCAACTGTCATCCAGCAAACTCATTCTTCTAGTTATGTAGTTTATTTTTCTCTTACCTCCTTGAATAAGTTTGAGTGTCTAATGAAACTTTATTTACTGGAAGTGACAAAAAACAAGTCAATGAACTTATTGAGCAAAAGCTGAAATCAAAATGTCAAAGATGAATAAATTTTAGCACATTGTTTTCTTTATAATTGTATTTTTTCAGGAAATTCAATTCTTCTGTAGACTTTGAAGCATAACAGCAGCAGAAAATGCAGTCAGAGTACCCAAGATGCAAAAAATATAAAATAGTTAACTTACTTTTAGACCAATAAATAACTGAACGTTATGAATGTTATGAGGATTAAAATAAATAATTTACTGCAGTATAGTCTTAATTCTATTCTGTTCCGCTCCATCTGTACCTTCCTGGAAGAACATTTCCCTTTCTTTTCATTTTTATAGTCAATCATTAATCCTGAATAGTCTCCTTAGCCCTGTACGGCCTAAGTTTATACATTATGTTCCTCTTTTGTTTTACCATAGGCAATAAAAGCCAAAGCTGGAACATAATGCCTTTAGCCCAAGCTGCAAATAAGTGTATGTTTAATACTCTGCTATGAGAACTTATATAAAATCATTCCATTCTTGGTGATTGTGAAGAAACAGTGTTTTCTGGCCTACAGATGAATGTGTTTTCACTCACTATTTTAACTATTTTAACCACAACACCTTCTACTTTAGTCAATATAAGCAAATTATTAATTCAGCATTCCTCTGCAGAGTTTTGGCTTAATCAGATTTACTGTTGTCATCTGAGATTTCCCTGCATGTATGCTATGCACTACACACAGTGACCAATTACTTTTCCAGATTCACTCAGTATTCACTGGAGTTCACTCAGATAAGTCTTGGATTCACTCAGACAAGTTTAAAAATCTTCCTGAAGAGTAGGAAGCCTATATATGAACGTTTACTAGCACTGTTTGCCATACAGCCGCTGTAATTATAGTGAGATCTAGACACATTTGAGTTAGCAACTAAGAAAACCTGTCAAATACAATGTTTGAGCCTGTAGCCTTCACTGGACTTGGATGTTTTGAGAACTCGAGTTATCTAGCAAAAAATTAGTGCAGATAGACTTGCATTGCACAAATCATGGCGACTACAGTATAGGCACAATTTGTTACTGTTCAGTGCTTTTTACACAGCCTTAGTCTCAGCAATTCTCATTAGTGCCCACATACTAAGTGCGAGCTAGGACTAATGAATTCTCAGCTGCAAAAAAATCTCAACCTAAAAATGGTAAGTGTTTGACAGCTTGTAGATAGACATCATTGAAACGATGTTATCTGACCCTCCAGCTTTTCTTGCTTCTTTGGTCCAAAAAGATGAAATATTAGAAAATTAAATAGGGGTATTGATGAATACTTCCTATAGACACAATGAAATTCTATTCTTGACTGAGCTTAGTAAGGGCAGTAATTACAACATTATAGTTCACAAAATAGTTAAGCATAGATTTTAAATCAGTCACATATATGACAAAATAAGCCTTTGATTGAAAAATCAGAAATGTGTTTCCAAGCTACTTTTTTTTTTCTTTTTCTTTTTTTTTACCCCTGGGTTTCAAATGCATCTGAGGAGGTGATTATAGATAGGTACAGTACTATGTTATCACTGATCAGCTTTTTGGTCCCTAGAATGAGGCTCATTTCACTGTATTTCAGCTGAAAGTACTGGTGTGGGGAACCAGCCCTCATGACCCATGCTTGCTGGAATTGGTGTAAAAACCCCATTGTAACCCCTCAAACAAAGTTTAGTTTGCATCCCAAAAAGCCTGCCTGATAGGATGGAGACAACGCTGATGGCTGCATATGGCCTAAGGCCTGCATGTGCAGCAACTGAGATAAGGACAACAATGGAGGGCAGAGGGGGCAGAGGTGCACTCCAGCTGCTCGGTCTTCTAACTGAAACATGCTTACTCATCCTTTTGAAACAAGAAAACTAGGCCTATAAAACAGGGGGCTGCAATGGTGGGTTGTGGGAGCCTCACTGACACCAACTCTCCCCTGTTGGTTGGCCCAATGCAGGATCCAGGACTGGTGATTTTGTATTCTCTATCTCTCTAAACTTTTCTTCTCCTACTCTCTCTCTTCTTTCTTAAAATCATTAAGTAACGCAAGACCTAACCACATCTTACTTCTGCTTCCACCTTCTTGTGCTACCAAAAAAAAAAGAAAACTCTTATTTCCATGTAGGAAGCCTTCATCTTCTTCAGTGGGACTGGGGGTTAATTTAGGTGATGGTGGAGATTAAAGTATTAGCGGGTTTGATTGCTCCTTTAATTTAGCATAGAATGTATTAAAAAGGTCTGTAATTATTTTATTTTTTTAATTTACTGTCTGTGTGCAGCGATTATAACACTTCAGCATTCAAAAGTAGCAAAGATCAGGTACTTTAATGTTAGGACATTACTATTTTTACATCTGTGAATCACCAGCACTCATTATAGAATTGTTTATGTAATCACACACACTTGTTAATAGCTTGGTTTTATCCCACAAGTGTTGTATTTTTATTTGTGTTTGACTTAAGTAAAATATATCTTACGTGCAAATTCCTTACTTACTTCTGAACTGTTAGAACAAAAAGATTCTCAATTATATAGCAGAATTGTAGCTCAGTATTTCATTTTTCTATAGCAATTCCGTATTTGGTCAAAAACAATATATGTAAAGATAGAATTGGAAAAATGTAAAAGAAAAATGTACAACCACTGGGAAGCCTTCTACCTCTTACTGCCAGCTCCTGTAATTCATCTTTTATTTGATCTGTAGCTCTTCTGTTCTTATCCATGTTTATGAGTTTTCCCATGCAGATCTGTGGGTTTTGTTAAAGACATTTTGAATATCTGCTGTGAGGAGCTTTGTGCAGTTTTATTTCCCGCATATATACATATGCTCCTTAAACTTCAAATTCCTAACCTTATTTTTAAAGGTTCATTAACTCTATTTTATAGTAATAGGAAGCAAAAATAAAAAATGGGCTTTAAAGTCAAAGCAATTTTCCCCCTCTCCTTCTCCACTGAATGTAAAACAATTTTAGGTATTGTAACAATTTTCACATCTATTTATAGCTACTATAATTCTTGTCTGAAGTCTATATAATTAAATAGATTTTTCAGGTCATGCTAACATCCATACTAAAGTCAAGATACATACAGTAACATCAAAGAAACACTTCTTCATCCATCTTATGTAGAGAGCTTGTTTTTTCCTTTAAAGTTATTGCTAAATTTCCTGGTTTTCCTAGGATGGCTTCAAACTGAAAATTGTGCAGATTCTGTTCTTGTTACACAGGATTTCTGACAGCACTCTCTTTGAGTATTTATATGCAGGAAAGCCCTTCTCCAGGGACAGTCCCCACTAGATATTTTTGACCTTTGGTGTAATCTTTCCAAGTCTTGTCCACTCTGGCCTTAGCACCTACAGCACACTCATAGAACCATGGCACACTGGAACAAGAAGTAGAAATTGGACCTGCAGATACACACCAGGACACGAATGCTACAAAAACACAGTAACCATCAGTGCTAATTAATAAACACTGAACTTTTTGTGTGTGTGATTATGAGACATCCTATCACAATTTAGGCCCATAGGGTAAAAACCAGGCTTTGTCTCATTTACCCTTCCCCTACCCTCCATAGGATAGGAAGGAGAAAATCCAACTCAAAGTTTGTGAATCAAGACAAGGACCGAGAGGTTTTCACTCACCAATTTATTGTCACAGACAAATGACTCAACTTGGGAAAAAAAAACATTAATTTATCAGAACAGGAGAAAAAGAAAAGAACACCAGATCTTAAATACCTTCCCTCACCCACCTCTCCCTTCTTCCCAGCCCCAAATTACTTCAGTCTTGCCTACCCTCAGCAGCACATGAGGACAGGGAGTGGGGGTTTATTATCAGTCTATCACATACTGATTCTGTCACTCCTTCCTCCTCAGAGGGAGGACTGCTCACAACCTTCCCTTGCTCCAGGACTGGATCCCTCCCATGGGAGACAGTCCTTCAAGAAGTGCTTTGACATGAGTACCTCCCACCAACAGCAGTTCCTTAAGAACAGACTGTTCCAGGACGGCTGCCCACAGAGTCATGTCCTGCTTCAGGCACAGTCAGCTCTCCTGGCACAGGGTCCTCCATGGCTGCAGATCCACATCTGCTCCACCATGATACTTCACAGGCTGCAGATCCATATCTGCCCTGTTGTGATACTTCATGGGCTGCAGGTCCACATCTGCCCCACCATGGTTCTTCACAGACTGTCTCACCATTCTCCATAGGCTGTAGGGGATAGCCTGCCATCTCACCACAGGCTGCAGGGAAATCTCTACTCAGGCACCTCTTCCCCTCCTTCTTTACCAATCTTGGTACCTCCACTCCTGTTATCTTTCCCTCTCCTCTGTCCTGCAGGTCTTTTTGCAGTTTCATTTTCCCCTTCTTCAATATGTTACTCAAAGAGGAGCATCCAGCTTCCCAAACCAGTTCAGCCTTAGCCAGAGGTGGGGCTGGAACTGGAGTGAGGGAGCTGCCACCCCTCTGCCTGTTCCCCCACTACCAAAATGCTGTCGCACTAACATAAAACACATCCTTATGCATCCATGAAATGAAAGATAACAATTGGAAGCTGAGTCAAATAATTAAAACAGTTACATTTCAAGGCAAATTTTGTTCCAGGATAAATTAATCTTCTACCACAGCAAATTACCAAAATTGATCTAGACACTTTAATGAAAGCAGAACATTATCAGGCAAATATAGAATCTTCTTAAAAGCCAGTCACCCAAAGTATTGAGCTACTGGTAAGAAAACACTGAGGGGAGAAGAAAAGTCTTAATTTAATGAAAACATGAAAGCATCTATTTTGATGTGGGATGCTCAGCAGTGAATACTCACGAAAGTCCTAAAGCCATTTCTATAATTTTTTTTAAGGCTGGTTTCTCCTTTTTATCAACAGGTGGGTAGCATGGAAAGCCATTTGGAATATGAAAGGCATTAACTCTTGTTTTTGTTGTCTTATGCACGGTAGATGTAGGCACATGGATTCAGTTTGACCCTTTCTGATGCTGTCAGGTTATTATAGTTCCTGTATATTGAATATCCTCTGCAATGTTCTCTCAAGTACATCTCTTGAAAATTCACTTCCTGAAAGTCCTGAAAAACAGATGAGCAAATAGATTGATTGTGTTCCAATATAAAACATACTAACTTCAATCCTGTGCATTTGTAAATGTGTAAGGAATCTAGCTTTGATTACTAGGAATTACCCTGAAAGCTAGAGCTTCCAATCTGCTTTTAAACTTGACAAATGCAGAATTACAAAGTCCCTTGAAACTCAAATAAGTTCTCTATCAGTTAAGTTGCTGGAACTGACTTATGAAGAACAAATTTCCTCCTTGCTGTGGTTTTCATGGTTTAGTTAAATATGTGTGTTCTGAGATCATATGAATATTGAAGTTTTGAAGGATTTTTTTTTTCAGCCCTCTAGAATTGAACAACCTTCAGTATTTGTCTGGTGACAAGCAGAAATAGGGGGAATTATAATAATTTACTGATTAATGTTTAGGAGTCCAAGAAACTTAGGAATCTCTAAGATTAAGGACTTCAGAGGATCCATGTTAATGTTTTATTTCAAACTGGGAGCATATTTTTGAAGATAATCTCTCCATTATACCCTCTTATCATTCTTTGGTTCTTTGGTTTGATTTATCCTCAGTGGAGGATGACCAAGATAAGTTAGGGACCACTTCAACAAACTGCACATAGTCTAGTCTGCAGGTCATGAGGGGTTGTACTCAGTAGTGCTGGAATCCAAAGTCTTCTTTATATAAAGACAGTAAAGAATATACAACAGCATGTGAAGAGATAAGGGCTTTGTTTTGAGATGAAAAACAATAATGAAAATATTACTCATGCTAATCTGTTCTTCCAGCATTTAAAAGTTGTCTTTAGGTTTTTTAACTCCTGACGTTCAAATTAGAGAAACTAAGGTCAACCATAAAGAAGCTAAACATGTATCTCCCCAGACCTTTTTGCTTACTTCCTGGAAATGGGAGAAAGTAATCCATTTCAGTGGTCAGAATGGCTTGACCACAAGAGCCAGGTAAAAAGATTTTCTCAATTCTCATCTCTGCAGAAATGTGTAATATTCTCAGGTAAATTTCTATAAGAAACTTACCTTTCACACCAGCCACTATACAGGAAATTCAGAGCCACAGTGGGTCTCATGGTCTCAAATTTCTTCCTTAAACTCACATTTCATATCCACTGAAGAGAAGTGGGAAGAAAAAAACAATGTATGTATAGTGTAATTAACTTTTTTTTTTTTTTTAAGTCACCTTTAGAAACTTTTAGCAGACTCTTCCTTCAGAGAAAGTGGTTATGTGTTCTGACCTGGCAGTTTCTATGAACCAAATAAAAGATTAAAAGAGAACATACTGTGAAATAGGTTACATTAACTGTGCTGTGCAGCTATCACTGTTTTATATTAGACAGCAAGAACAGTTATTTGATTACAGTTTTCTAAAGGCAAGATTCATGTTTACAAGAAAAACTATCTGAGAAGGAAAGCAGCTTATGAAATGGTTTGTCAGTAATAACAGCATCTGGAGCCAAAGGCAGAAGAAGAATTGGCCTGCTATTTAGCCATTTCCAATGCTTCTCTAACCAGAAAATCAATTAAGTGACTTTAAACAAACATAGGCATATCTGCATAGCAGAGCAGACTTTAGCCCAGAGGTATAGCTTTTCAGTTTCTAAGATGATGATCATCTGAGAGTTTGGCTGAGGGAGAGAAGCCAGCAACACAGTGAGACAATCAGATGGTAGGCAAGAAAAACAACAACAACAAAAACAAACAAACAAAACCAAAACCCAGCAAACAAAAAAAGCATAAAAGGGTCTGTTAAAACATAAGAACTGAGTGGGTAAATATGAATTAGAAATTTTATTATAATATTTTGTCATGGAACAGTGACTTTAGAAAAGAGACTGAGAACAGTAATTTAAACTGTGTTTCATCTACAGTTCCTCTGTGTCTCAGCCCATTAAACTGGAGTGTCTGCACTGTGAACTGAGGTGTGAACTGAGATAATTATACTAATTGTTCTGACTGGGAAAGCTGACTGTAATGGGAGCAAAAGACCAATTTTTAGAGGGTATAAAAGAAGCCAGGCAACACAAGTCATTGCCAGCTAAAAGAATGCTTAATTTCATTATGTGAATTGAAATACGGGCAGAAGAACAGTAAAGAAAAGGAAGGTTGCATCTTTCCTGTCTTGCACTACAGTTGTACTGCTTGTCCTGTCCTATAAGCATCAGAAAGCATTTGAAAGTCTCCTAAATATCTCCTCCTCCTCCTCTCTGTATTTATCTCCATCCAATACAGCTGGTCACAGTAGGTGCTCAGTTACATTAGTCTCCCCTGACAGCTTTACCTTCTCTACTTCTAATGCATTCTGTTCAGCTACAAAGAGGTACATGAGACACAGGACAATAATGCACCTCTGCCCAAAACATCCTGAACCTACTACTTCTGGAATGAGCAAGGAAAAGGTGCAAAGGAGATATTAGGGATGGAGCAATTTAATGGTAATGCTGTGATTACTATTGTGATCACAGACCATTGTTCCATGATTTCATTATCACTTTTAGTTAGCACTAGTCTGAAATAAATGGTCTCACATACCATTTGCTCTCACTTTTTTTCTAGTGTAAGTGTTTGTAAGTGTTTCTATACTCTTTCCTAATTTGCATTACATCCTTGGTCCTATTTTTTTGTTAGCCTTCATTTCCTCACTGCTTTTGAAAGTAAATTCTGTAATACATATAAAAAAGCTTAAATAAGACAGTGATATTTCCATAAGATCTTATGGACCTTGAGCTTCTCAAGAAGACCCGGATGACTCTTGTTATGGGCAAGAGGGATGTGAAGAACCAGATCTTTTGTTTTTGCTAGCAGTAGGAAAAAGGACAGATGGTGCCTAGGCAGTCAACATTAGCTATCCAACTTACATATTTTGAACTTAACTCAGCAGCACCAAGTTAATGTCTCCAGGCAGTGGAGAAGCTGGGTACTCTGTCCATGTCTAGATCTGCCTCAGAAACAGCAGAGCATTCCAGTCTTATTAACCAGGTAGTAATAGTGTTGGCTTTTGTAATCTAAGGTTTTTTTCACTTTCTTAGAACTTGGCATTGGTCTCCTGTTTGAAGGATGTGAGCATGAAATCTGAAAGGAGTGGAGACTCAAAAATCCTGTTCAAACCCCTTTCTTACAATTCTGAGTTTTGCTAGTTTAATAGCTTTGATAAATCCATATGTATACATCTTCATATCAAATATTTATGTGATGCAGTGATGAATTGAATTAAGCTGAGACATTTTTAACTACAGACCATCTGATAAATCAGAAGAAATACCTCTTGATTTTTGAAGTAGGCTAAACCAGAATGAGAATATTATGCTCTGAAGCAAGTGCTTGTGCAAATAAATGCATTGGATTATGCAGAGGGATGTAGAGATGAAAGAAATGAGGGAAAGACTGAACCTTTCTCCACTCTATGTTCAGAAAGACTTGGTAGCTCATTGAAAACTTTGTTACATGCAACCACTGTTTCACTGAACAATTTTCCTTACAATGCAGCCCAGAAAGAAGATTTTAATGCACTTATTGCCAATTTCACGCTTTTGCAACACATTTGGGGCTGGGGACCAGTGGTTGCCAGAAACTCTGGAGATAACAGTGGTAACTGTTGATCTGCCTTAGATACAGAGAAAGTCAAAGAGAGAGGCCTCAGGCTACATGATTAACATGGCCATTAGCAGCTTGTTCTAATCCAGTTTGTAATGCAATAAATAGAGAAGACAATTACTCCATGTGAGGTGATGGCAGCTATGTGTGGACCTCAGACCTCGTGTCAAAGGCTGAGCAAAAGGTGGGACTCCTTTCTGGTGTCCAGGCGACCACCCTGGAGTAGGACACATCCAGCAGTCAGCATGAATGTCCTGGGTCTGTGCTGCTGGTCTAACCTGGATCAAAGGGGCAGGATCTATGGCTGGTGTGGGTATGATGTATAGGACTGAAACACTAGACTAGAAATTGCAGTCTGACTGAAATATCCTGCTTAATTCTCAATTGGTGGAAAGGTGAGGTTCTCCACATAACATGAAATAGTGAAGTTCTCTGGTTTTGGCCTATCCACTCAGTTTGCTCAAGAAATTAGTATATTGATTACAAATAAGTAGCAGATGGTTAACTAAGCATTTTTCCAAGATAAGCTGTCTGTTTCAATTGGAGAAGATGTATATGTATGTAGGTAAAAACTAGATACAAAAAGGGAATGAAATAAATAGATATTTTTAACTAAGCATTGGGATGTGTCTTTTGCAGAGTCTTGGCAGATGCTGCATTCCAGAGGACATTCCAGTAGAGTTTCTGCTGCACTCTAGTGCAAAAAATAAGGAGCCAGAATGACAGAATAGATCAGTGGAAGCAAGGAGCAAACAAAGCTGTTTCTTATTCTCTAAGAATTTATCTCTTATTTTGTCTGATAGTGTCAAATACACTTGTCCTCAGTCCCCATTTTCATTCATTAACTTTGGTGGTCTATATTATCAAAAGTATTTCTGTTGAGTTCAGCCACTCTCCATGGTTCCTTCCACCTTACATTTATCAACCACCCCCAAGGTTATCAAAGAGACCTCTTCAGCCCTGGTAACATTCCAAGCACTTGATCTATATTCTTCACCTCCACTCGAGCCTTTCCTTCTAAAGCTCATTGCCCTTACAAAGCAGCAAGTCTAGGAAACGCACTCTGGTTTTGGATCACATTTACATTTACACTTTAATTACTTCACATTTATAGTGTTCTGCCTAACTGGCAGAGCTTATGCCCATCATTAGAATTAACTTATACATAGAATATCACTGAAAATTTATCAGAGGGCAGCTTCTTCAGAAAAGAAAGAAGGCACTTCGAGACAGTTATTTCACTCTTGTTCTACAATATGGAGAATTTTTATTTTTTAATTTATTATATAGGAAAAATCTTAACTATTTTTTAATTTTAGTGATCTAGTACTGACAAGTTTCAGATTAAATGGCCAAAAGTGAGGACTACCTTTTGGTTGTTTGCCTTTAACTTTGGGATGCCTTTGTTAATGTCCAGGACCTTGTTGGAACTTTCTCCCTGCTGAAATGAAATAATAATACAACTTCATAATATAGGAATTGATTAATCCAATTTCTGCTCTCTTTAGGATTTCCTATGATCAAAATGAGGCAGGAAATATTGTTGATCAATCTTTATCCTTTCCCTCAGGACTGCTCACAATTCTCTGCCCAGCGTGTATATGTGACTGATCTCTTAGAGTGAGTGGGTCTTCCTTCTCCCTGTTGCTGCCTTTGCCTTCTGCAACTTGGGTGGTTTGGCCAGAGCCATTGGTGGTGAAGACTGAGACCAAGAAGTCACTGAGTTCTTCATATCCCATGTGACTAGTTCTCCTGTTTCCTTCTGGAAAGGTCCCACACCTTCCTTAGTCTTCCTTTTATCACTGACATACACCTGTAGAATCTTTTCTTATTACCTTTGTTGTCCCTGGCCAGGTTCAATTCTATCTGGGCTTCAGCTTTCCTAACCTGATTAGGATTACACTGACATGTGAGAGAATGTATTCTTAACAAGGACTGGGACTCTAGATGCGATAACTTAACACTGTCAATAGACAGCAACAGGAGTTAGACAAAAAAAAAGGGGAAAGTTATTGTGCTTGGTTTATTATGCAATCAGTGAAACATAATATAAAATATTTCTAGGATCACAGTAACAAAAGAAAGTCTACAATACCCTGATAATTAGCAATTACAAAATGATAGATGCAGCAGTGTAATTCTTTGGGGAACACCAAAAAAAAAAAATAATAGAATAGACACTTCTGAAAAGCTGTCCTAGGAATAAAAAGTAGGATTCACCTAATCTTTCACTGTCTAGAAGTTAAGCATGCAGTCTAAAGCTTTTTACGTCATTTCTTCATGTTTTAGAAAGGAAGGAGATCAGCTTCTCTTGAGGACAATTTATCCTACCTTCCTTAAATGTTGGTCTTAAGACAAGATGAATCACTCTTAGGAGTCACCGTTTTCTGTTTCTTTCCTCTGAAGAAAAAGTTGGCATGGATGATGTGCATGGACTAGACTTTTAACTTTGAGGACTGAATTAGGGGAATTGCATCTCACCTTTATTCAGAACATAATTCTTATTCCAAAAGATACTGGCATTAACTTGGCCTCTGAAGAGCATAATTTTCAAGCATCTTTGTCGAGGTGCAGATAGGCCTCTAGTGAGATTTTTAAAGTGTGTAAATGAAATCTCACCCTTGCAGTTACTTGGGCCCAGAAGCACAAGAGCTTTTACACTCTTAACTCATGTGTATATACCTAGTTCCTCCTAGATACTACTGCGAATTAAGTATTTGAATGGGTTTTGACTGGTTTGCTGCATATTTAGACTCATGAATTGCTTTGAAAATTTGACCATATGGGGATATAGCAAAACTGGATTGCAACATGTGAAATTTTTATCCATAACTTTAAGGATTTTACCTTGTATATCAAAAGCTATCTTATTTAGGTGAAACAAATTCACATCAGTTAAATTACTCTGTTTCTTAGTACAAATTAGATTAAAAAGAAATATAAAATAAAGATCCTTTTTGAAAGGGTTCATCAACCCATATGAACATTTGTGCTCCTTGAACTGTTTCAATTAGAGCAAGAGTCTATATATCATATTGCTGACTAAAGGACAGACACATCCTTCAAGTATTCTTAAGCCGAAACAAAATACTTTGAATACTTACTTTTCCTGAGCTGCAGATTCATATTATTTCATGAAATTAAAGTGCATAATATATAACTATGTAGCTTGAAGCACATAGGACAATAACCTTTATGTAGCATGCTACCCTCTTGAAACACCAGAAGTTGCTTCCTGCAGGTCTTAGGAAAAGCAGGGACACAGGGTTGATAATCACATTGTACTTCTTAACAAAGAATGGCAAGTTATTATCTCATTCTTTTATTCACAGGTAACTGTACTGAAAAAAAAACAAACAAAAAAAACAAGTTTTATGTCGTTGTTTGAGCATAGTAAGGATGGACAATTTGCTCTCAGAATTAAAAGCAAAAGAATAGAAAGCAGTAAATGAAGAAAAAGTGCATTAGTGCACCTCATATATATATATGATAAATAAGGCAATTCAGTGCCCTCAGTAACTCGTTTATGAAACAGATATGAGGGAAAGGAAATAGTAAGGATTCAAAATCCACTGCAATACCAAAAATGGGACTTCCCTGGAAAAGCTTAGTTTATGATCCCAGCAGATGTTTCTGAGACACTGTCCAAAGGTTACTCCCAAAATGCTAAAGCTTATCTATCACTTCCTGCTCTGAAATCTGTGAAAATAAATTACCTAGCCTTTTCAAGTTAAAAGACTTTGTAGTTTTGGGGGGAAATGTGTTGTTACTTTATTGTTGTTGACATTTTCTTTACTGATTGTCCCACAGATACAGTATAAAAGAGAATACAGAAAATTACTGCTCAAAGCAAAACTCTAATAAAATAATTCTTTATTTGAGGAAAACAGTTATTGAGAGAGTAAAAACCTATATCCAGTTATTTTGCAATTGGAGGTGATGATGACACAAATGAAAATGGAAAGTGATAAAGCTTACAATCTTCCTTTCAAAATGTACAGGTTAAGATCCACTCTGTGTACCTAGACATTAAATATATGTCTACAGCCTTTCTATATCCTAGTGCAGTCAGTGGATATATGTGTTCCTGAATACTTCCAAAAGGAAAATTTTCTAGCTAAGATTTGGCAGCTGAATTGAAAGAAGAAATTTCCTCTTTAGGCCTGCAAAAGCACTTTTCTTTCTTCTTTAGTTATGAAAGGAATTCAGACACTGTAGCCTTGATTCAGTCACTTTAAGGTGAGTCACTAATATCTCTTGAGATGGATGTTAGCAATC